>NC_014430.2:706815-727517 GCF_000214015.3 Ostreococcus tauri | reverse complement strand
GGGGGGGGGCTTCGGGCGCGGCGCGGGACGCGGGTGGTGGAGGTGCGCGCGATGCGCGCGCCGAGGCCGCTGAAGGGTGGGTTATTCGCGAATCCCGAGCTCGTGTATCACGATGAGTCGGGGAGGAAGGCGAATCTGTTGACGCACGAGTTCGGGGAGGACATCGCGGCGAAGCTCGGGACGAGAGCCGCGTTTCATCAAACGTGCGTCTGTCGCCTGGACGCCAAGGGCGACGACGGCGAAGACGCGTGGATCGAGGTCGACATCGCGGGACCGGCGTTGGATAACTACGAATTTTCCCCTGGCGGCGTCCCGCTGTGCTGTGCGCCCGTGAGCGCCGCCGAGAGAGAAGGATGGACGTCGACGGTCGAAGAGCTCGTCGACGCGTGCAGCGAGGACGAGCTCGCGCTCGCTCGAGATTTCGCCGATCGCGCCTACGCGTTCCTCCAATCCTAATCCTAGTCATGTATACTCGATGTAGTCCGGCTCCCGCACGCGATCGCGCGCGATCGCGATGTCCATCGGCGTTCGCGCGGCGACGCGCGCGGGCTCGAAGCGCGCGCGGACGTCACAGTTCGTCCGTCGACGGGCCGTCGCGAGCCCGAGCGATGGGCGCGAGCGTTGCGGTGGAGACGTCGGTGCCGTGCGCGAGCGAGCGCACCGACGCGGCGTTCGTGCGGCGTCGTCGTTCGTCTGCGACGAGGAACTTTTCGCTCTCGAGCGCACGAAGACGCGTCGTCTCGCGCGCCGCCGACGCGTCGGGGCGCGCCGTAGAGTCGTCGTCGTCGTCGTCATTTTCGTCGTCTGCATCGGGCGTCGCGTTCACGTTTCGCGCGCACGAGGCGTCGACGCGAGAGGCGTTGGCGCGGCGGTGCGGCGCGGCGTCCGCCGTGGAGACGACGACGAAAACGAACGAGCGGTTGGGCGTGACGACCACGACGGACGTTTGGCGCACGCCTCGATTACGTCGCGTGCGGTCGACGTACGTGGACGGAGGGGAGGCGGCGCAGATTTTTAATTTAGTGGCGTACCCAGAGCCGAGCGCGCCGGACGCGCCGCTGCTCGGCGTGGATTTAATTTGCGTCGGTAAAGGGAACGCGAGGAAGATTTTGATCGGCGTGGATTTGCAACCGATGTGTCGGGACATGGATTACGCTTCGGCGTACGTGCCGGATCTCTTGGCGGTCGTGGGAGCAGGTGGACGTGCGTCGACGGCGGCGGCGAAGCTAAATGCGACGACTCCGTCGAATAAATTTTACGAGGACGCTGAGTTCTTCTCCAGAGGGATGTTCTTCGCCAGGCCCGAAAGCGCGAGCGAGGACGTCATGCGATGTTCGCTTGACGTCGTCGAGGCGTACGTGGACGTGTGGCTCGCACGCTTGGATGAGGCGGAGCGCGAAGCGGAGGCCATGGATGGCGCGTGTAAATTTGGACTGGCACTCGAGGATGTGCGTCGATGCGTACTCACGGAAGAGACGGCGCGAGCGGCGCAGGATGCGCACGATGCGTGGCAACTTACACACGATCCCGCGATTCCGATGTTTGCGAGCTGGTACGGCGAGGATTGGGCGCGCGAGTTCGCGGAAACGGTTCTGTTTCCAGGCGCAAAGGCGTAGAACTGTGAAAGAAAAAATTCCAACGATGTTACAATTACGGTAAAGAATCATTGTGAATGTGTAAAATGTAAAAATTAGTTTGATAGAGCATCTTCGCTTCTGCACATCATCGCTTTTGGTGGCGAATGTTTTTCATTGCGACGTACGCGAGGACGATCCAGAAGAGCCAAATGCCGAAGACGGCAAGAATGTTCGTTGAAAGCGAGTGTTTGACGCCATAGAAGTCTGAAACGCCGACTGCCGTTCCGGAATCATCGACGAAGACCTTCGGCTCGCCGTTGTGGAAATGATTACGCATCTGAGCTTGCCAGCCGTATCGCACGAAGAGCGTGTGGCGATACCACGCCCATCCTTTCGGCATCGATTCCGGGCGGATAATGAGTCCCGAAAATAAAAGTTGAACGACGTTATACACCGGCAATAGCGTGTTCGCCGAATCCATATCAGGCGCGACGGCGGAACAAACGTACGCGAGCGCGATCCCACAGCTCATGACGCCGTAATTAATTATCCAAAAGTAGAAGAAATTACCCTTGATGGCGCAGCCGAGAAAGAGCATCATCTGCGCAACGAGGCTTACGGGGATCGCCAACAACCCCTCTTCGATAATCTTGTACGCGATGTACGATAGTAACGGGTATACGCCGTCGTCTATCTCGCGATAGAACATGGCGCGTTCCATCACCACGGATGGCATGTATCCACTCGCCTGGAAACTCGGCAAGATGTTAATCATCGAGAGCAGACTCGCGACGTTCAACTGCGTCGACTGTTCTTGCGCATCACCGCTCGGTGCACCAATTTTCCAAAAGAGAGACATCATGACAAAACCGAACAAGATGTTGCCAGCGCTTCTTGCGGCAACGAAATCTGGATTTTTGTAGTTGTACCGAGTGCGATACTTTATGAGCGTGACAATTTTTGAAAGCGCACCACGCGTGACCTTCGGTTGTGGCGGCGGTGGAAGCTGTTCCTTCGCCCTCGCAGCTCTGACTGCACCTTTGTTAGCATCACCAGCCGAGCTCTTCGCGAAGGCACCGACGCAATCGACGTCATCGCTTGCAACAGCGCCAACGTAAAAATCTGCCATGTTAAATGACTCGGTGTACTCATATCCCAGACCATGGAAGTATGTCGTCACCGTGTTCATCGGTCCCGCGAAGGCGACGCGACCCTTCTTGAGCATGACGAGTGAATCGAAAAGACGGAACGCCTCGGAAGTGGGCGAATGAATCGTCGCAATGACGGTGACGCCAGAGTCCGCGAGCTGCTTCAGAATCTGCACAATGTCCAAAGACGTGGCGCTGTCCAAACCACTCGTCGGTTCGTCCAGGAACAGCACATCTGGGTCAGTAATGAGTGCCAAGGCCAAGTTTGTGCGCTTCGCCTGACCTCCGGAGATACCTCGCGACAGCGAGTCTCCCACGACCACGTCTGCACACTCCCCGAGGTTCAAGTCGTCGATGATCCCCGGCACACGAGCCAAAATCTCAACGCGCTCATCCTCGTTTCTCGCCCGGAGTTCGGCCCAGTAATTTAGCATTTCCTTAACCGTGAGCGACGCCAAGAGCGTGTCTCTCTGCTCGACGTACGCCGCGCACGCTCGGAAAGACTCCTTCGTCGCCGGCGTACCACCGTAGTACACCCCGTTGCCCGAGACTTCTCCGCTCGTGACGCGAGACGTGATGACGTCCAGCAGTGTCGTCTTACCCGCCCCCGACGCGCCCATGAGCGCGTGCACGCGACCGTGCTCGAAGACGCACGAAACATCGGTCAAGAGCTTCAGCCTGTCCTTCGTCTTCACATTCGTGACCTCGTACGAGACGTTATCGACGACGACATCGAGCGCGTGGCGATTGGACTTACTCGTGAATGAGCTCTGGCTCCCTCGACGAGGCAGCGAGACTTCCACGGACTTGGTTCGCGTGGTTGAGTCCATGGCGCTGCGAGGAGTGAGGGCACGAGCTGGCGGCTGACGGCTGACGGCTGGCGGCTGGCCAAGGGGAGCCGAGGTCTCCTCGATGATATCTCTGAATCACATCAACTCGTGCACATTATTAGTCAAAGACATCGTCGATGTCTGGAGCTTTCGAAGCGCTCGCGAGCGCCAATCGTTCTCTACGTCGTCGAGTCTTTTCAGAAAATGTACGGTCTCAAGACGGGTGGATTTTTCCAGAATCCCGAGAACGTTGCCAAGGATCCGCTCGCACTGAGACATGAACGGTTTTTCGCTAGGAGCGCAGAACACTGACGGGTCATCGCGTTTGAACGCACGAAGGGCGTCGAATATACCTGTGCTAACCAACTCGCTTCGCACTCGAAAATTTGCTCCGGCGCTTCGAATTGAGTCGGCAAGCATGACGGTTCTCTCGCCGTGCTTGACGCCTGAGAGAGGACATCCGGACGCTATGACGTCTTCACGTTTCGTATAATTAGGAAAGTTCATCAAGTGAACGGTCACACGACGAATGAAGGCTCCAATTTCGGCGCTCACGGTTGGCGGAGCAAAGTAAATTATGTGCTCTGGATTTGACTCGCGCGAGAGATCCGGACGAAGTGGTGGAAGCGCGAAGGCGGCGAATTTCGTCGCTTCAACGCAAAATATGTGCTCGAAAACTAAGTTGGCTTCGCACCAGGGAAGCAGACTGCCGTTGATCCAAACGCTCACTCCATCGATTGACGACTCGCTGTCAACGCGTGCGATCTCAACTCTGCACGTCGCGCACCATGTCGACTTATCGCTCACAACGCGAGAGACTACCACCTTTTTCTCGAGCGATGTCGATTCGCCTGCCGACGCCACGCGTTTTACGCGAACTTGCGCGTCGTCAACGCCGTCTTTCTCCGCGTCAATCTCCATCAGCGTCGCATCGATCTCCGTCGATTCCATCGCCGCGCGGGCGCGTACAATGAACCCTTCGTACGTTCTCCGAAAGAAATGAACCACCTCGACGCGACACGTGAACGATATTTGCATAACCGTCCGGCCGGTCCACGCGTTCCCATCTTCATCTTCGATCACTTCGGTCTGCACGTCATCGCGCGCGCCGCGAGCGATTCGTATCCGAATCGTCGTTCCGAGCGCTACCGGTGTTCGAAGCTCCACTGCGACGCCGCCGTCCGCGTACGCCCGCGCGGCGTCGACAATACCGTCCAACACGCGTTCTGGGTGGCTCATCATTCGTCGCTCGCGCGTGACTACGGTGAAGATGACTTCACCGTCATCGCGCGCGCGGAGCTCGGCGTCCAGCACGCGCGCGAGATGACGGGGCTCACGGAAACCACGCGTTCGACGCGCGACGAGGGCGAGTGCGCGCGCACAGAGAGGGTACACGTACGCGGCGTCGAGGACGAACGGGTCTGACATGGGCGAAGCGCGCCGAGGAGTGCGGGTCGTATGCGGTGGCATCGCACGCGCTCGGCGCGGGATTGGCGCCAAAACATTTTGCGTCTTGATTAATCATCGTAGAGCTCATCCGAGTCCTCGTCGCCGAGAAATAGGGCGGAACCGACAACACCGGCGCGACCGGTGGCGCCAAAGGTGACGAGACCGGGTCGACCCGGACCGACGACCCATTCCTCGGGGGCGTCTTCGTCTCCGTCCGATCGATCGCCGAGCGCCTCGTCGAGTGTTTTGAGCTCTGCCTTGGGCTTGGATTCCACCGCAGGCTTGGACGTTGGCATGTCCTCGAACTCATCGAACTCAGGCCAGCCGAGATCGTCTAAAACCACGCCCTGGCGACGCTCGCCGAAGCGGTCGTCCTTGAGAATGTCGGCAAACTTTTCAGCCGCGGTGGCGCCGAACTCATCGTCGCGATCGTCGCCCCAAAATCCGCCGCTTCCATAATCGAAACCGTCGCCAGGATCGTCGTTGAAAGACGAGCTTCTCCTACTCGATCGAGAGTCCGCGACCGCTTCGATGACCACGAACGAGTTCGTCAGCGCGGCGCAGAGCTTGACGTTGTTTCCATTCGTGCCAATAGCGCGCTTGACGTCGAATTCGCTCACGTAGGCGGTAAACTTGGGGCGCTGCGAGCCGTCGGGGAAAGACTTTTCTACCGACTTGACGTCGGCCGGAAACAGTGCCGCCTTGACCACCTCGGAGGGGTCATCGCTCCAATTGATGAAGTGCACGACCTCACCACCGGCGCGCTCTCTGATGCGCTTCAGTCTCACCTGATCGACGCCGACGCACACGTCGATCGTGTTCCAGATGGACGAACCTGGAACCGGAGCGACAGCAACCTTGGTGATTTTACCGGCGATGCGCGCGATGGCCTTGATTTCAACGTCGCCCTTGGCGATCTCTGGCACTTCGTCGCGGATGATCGCCGCGACGACGGCAGGAATCGTCATCGACAGTACCACAGGCGTTTGCTCGCGTCCCGTGAACAAGTTTTGATCGACGTCGAGGACGTAGCACGATACCTCGTCACCCTGCTTGAGCTGACGGTCGTTAAATAACTGCAGCTGTTCCTCGGGTGGAATCACACCCGCGGCACCGTCGGCGATGTCCACCATCCAAGAGCCATCCTCTGAGCGGAACCTCGTGGTACCCACGCACAGGCTTCCGATTTGCTCGACGTAATTCTCCGTCGCCATTCGCGCCACGCCGCTCTTCATCTCCTCAGACATGTATCGAATCAGCGTCCGCATGCGATTCTGACGACGAATGTTAAAAGTGAAAAATTTTGTGTCGTCGTACTCGCGCTCCACCGTCCCCGAGCGTCCGAAAACTTGCACCAACACGGCGAACCGCCCGCGTTCGACGTCAATGTCCACGCTCACGTCCAAGCGCGCGTCCCTTCGCTCGCGCTGGATCAACCTAAGCGCGCTCCCTGGAATCTCCTTATACATGGTCGTGATCGCTCGTGCGATCGCCTCGAGGTGCATCCCGGTGTCCGCCTCGTATCCAGACTTGTCCTTTGCCAGCGCTCGTAATCCGTTGACGACGGCGACGCGTCTCGCCAAGTCATCCTTGCTCACTTTCTCGCTCGCCGGTCGCAGCTCGGGATACTTCGCCTCGAGTTCCAACATCCTCTCCGTCGTGCTCGCCTCCTCGCGATCGGCTCTCTTCGCCCATGACGACCCCCACCCATCATCGTTCACGTCCTCGCCGTCGTCCTCCTCCTCGCTCCGTCCCCATCCGCCCGCTTCGTCCACTCGCGCTCGTCGCTCCCGCATCCTCGCCTCCGCCCGCGCGTCCGGTCTCTCCACCGACACAACCCTAGAATTCCTCCACGACGTCGCTTTCTTCACGACCTCCTCCATGGGCGCCATCATCGACCGATTCGCGCTCTCGTGCGCCAACACGCGCTCGAGCAACGCGCCCTTGGACCCGCCCAATTTCAACCCGTACCCTCGGCACAGCGGTTTCAACCCTTTCTCCACCGTGAGCGCGGACAAGTACGCGCGACGGTCTTCCAGCCACGGATCGCTCGGTGCGTCATCGACGGCGGCGTCGTCGGCGTCGGGCGCGGCGGCGGCGCGAATGGATGTCAGAAAAGCGGCGGCGCGATGTTTCGGTCGTGCGCGACGCGCGCGCGCGATGAAACGCGCGTTCGGTGGCGCGCACGCGGCCCGCATGGTTATGTGCGAGCACGCGCGCGATGCGGTCGCGTGCGGCGACGGGCGTCGACGTGTGGAGACGGAACGCGGGCGACGCGAGGGGCGACGCGGGCGAGACGCGAGGCGCGACGGCGCGAGCGACGATTCGGCGCGCGCGCGACGCCGAAGACGCTGATGGCGTTCGAGTGTCCGTGAATTTCAAATCACTGCGCCCCGGGGGCGACGAGCTTCGGCTTCTTCAAGAATTGTAAGTTGCCCGGAACGAACTCGGCGACTTGGTCCTCCGGGAGCGTCATGAACGGGTCGAACGGGTCGCCGTACGCGTCATCGAACGGCTGCATCGCCCACTCCACCCGCGCCGACTTCATCTTCGGATACAAACGCTCAAAGTTCTCGATCAATACCTCCGCGCGCTGCGCCAGACATATCCGCGCCAGGTCCACGCTCGCGCGCTTATCGCCCGCGTCCGGGACCTGCAGCGTCCCGACTCCGTTCCACACCACGTTCATCGGTCCCACTTTCTTCACCATCAAGTTCACGCTGAACGGATCGCTCCCCTCCACCTTTTCCAGCGCCGGGAACCCTCTCTGATCGTTCTCCGTCATGCCCTTGGACGCGCTCGCGCGCTTCTTCGAGCTCTGTGTTGGTTTTTCATCCTCGGGCCCAAACTCCTTCAAGAATGCGCCGCCCTTCTTCGCCCGCGCGGCGACGCGCGCGCGCGCCGGAGCGCCCGCGCGCGGGACGACTCGCACCGCGGTCGCCATCGCCGTCGACGCGGGCGCGACGCGACGCTGGGTCGATCGCGCGCGCGAGGTTTTGTGTCGAGTGACGTCGACACGATGCACTTTATGACGAACGATGCCATCAGATCATGTCGCTCGCGGTGAAAGCGCCGTGTGGTCGCGTCGCGCGCGCGCGCGGACGTCGACACGCGTGTCGAGCGTCCGCGCCCACGCTCTACGGCTCCCCGGGCTCGCGGTCGCCGTTGGTGAATTGGTATTGCCACGAGATTGGCTTGGACGTGCGCGCGCGCGCGCCGAACGACCCGAGCAATCCGCACCCGTTCGGCCAGGTCCCCGCGCTCGAGGACGATGGATTAACGGTATTCGAATCCGGAGCGATCCTCATGTACCTCGCGGACGCGTACGGCGGGATGGACGACGCTAAGAAGCGAGCCGAGGCCGCCGCGTGGGTCGTCTGGGCGAACGCGACGCTCGACGGCGTCCTCTTCATCGAGAACGAACGCGGCGGCGTCGTGGACACCGGCGCCAAGAACCCGAACCAAAAGCGTTTACGACGCTTAGACGACATCCTGCGCGAGCGGGAGTTCTTGGTCGGCGACGCGTGGGGCGTCGCCGACTGCGCCGTCGCGGCGTACCTCCTCTACGTCCCGCAGTTTTTCCCACGCGTCTCCTGGGCGCCGTATCCGAACATCGCCCGCTACATGGGTCGCAACTGCGCCCGCGACGCCTACGCCCGCGCGTTCGGCGCGGACGTGCGCGCGGGCATCGTCGACAAGCTCGAGCGCGACCTCGCGTCCCGGTGACCCCGCGTGGGCAGCACGATCCCATACTGTACCTCCACAGACCCCATATCGTGGACACACCCCGGCCACCTAAACCCTACACCCGACACTTCACGGCACTTTTGTGTCGACCGTCCCGACGCTCTCGACGCGTCGTTTCTCGGCGCGCGCGCGCCCGGGCGCGATTCTCCACCCGCGATCGATCGCGCTCGCTCCCGCGCGCTCGCTCGCGCGCCCGGCGCGGGCGACGCGCGCGCGAGCGAACGCGCGAACGCCGTCGCGGGCGGTGAATCGCGACCGACCCATGGACGTGCGAGGATCCTCGGAGAGCGACGACGTCGACGACGAGACGCACGTCGCGGCGCATCACGCGGAGGCGTCGTACGCGTCGTTTTGTAACGCGGCGATCCTGAACGCGGCGCGTCGAGCGGAACTGTGGACGGATTCGAAGAGTTTCGTGGACACGCGGGCGCGGAGTCCGCCGGCGACGCTCATTCGGGCGCTCGCGGGGTCGAGGGCGGCGACGTGCGCGAAAGCGGCGAGGGCGTTCTTGAATGAACACTTTGAGAGTGGACCGAGAGATCGGACGCGGACGCCGGAGTTGAGCGATTGGCGGGAAGATGTGGGAATGACGAGGGAAGCCGCGTGCGCGGAGAGCCGGGCGTTCGCGACGCACGTTCACGGGTTGTGGAGGGTGCTGGCGAGGTTAGACGCGGATGATGAGGAGGAGGCGGAGACGGAGACGCCGATCGCGATCGTGAGCGGTGATGGGTTGAGTTCTCCGGAGAAGGCGGAGGCGGCGAGAGCGGACGAGACGGTGAAGCGGACGACGAGTTCGAGAATCCGTTTGCCGTTTCCCGCCGTCGTGCCGGGCGAGCGGTTTCGGGAGACGTACTACTGGGACACGTACTGGATCGTCTTGGGATTGCTCGCGAGCGAGATGCACGCCACTGCGAAAGGTGTGACAAATAATTTGTTGCACATGGTGAACACGTACGGGTTCGTCCCGAACGGCGCTCGCGTGTACTACTTGAACCGCTCTCAACCGCCATTGCTGACGTCGTGCGTGGCCGTCGTGTACGACGCGACGAAAGATCTCGCGTGGTTGCGACAATCGCTTCCGATGCTCGTGCAAGAGTACGCGTATCTCACTCGACCGGAGAGAATCATTAACGTTCGTGATCCGGAGACCGGGGAGATTCACGCGCTCGCGCGGTACTTCGCGAACACCACGCGTCCGAGGCCCGAGAGTTACAGAGAAGACGTCGAGCTGGCGCGACGCGCGACGAAGAACATCCGAGATGGCGTCGAAAAGCTCGAGGCGAAGCGAACGATTTATCGTCACCTCGCGAGCGCGGCGGAGAGCGGGTACGATTTCAGCTCGAGATGGTTCCTCGACGGCGACACTCTGGAGACGATTCGCACGTGCGACATTATTCCCGCCGACTTGAACGGTTTCATGCTTCGTGTTGAGTCAGAAATTGTCTATCTCGCGCGCGAAATCCTGGTCACGATCAAACCCGAGGATGAGCTCTACGCCGAGCGACTGTACTTGACGCAGGTTCTCGAAAAGTTTTCGCACGCGGCTGACGCGCGCCGAAGAGCCATCAACGCAGTTCTCTGGGATGACGACGTCAAGCGTTGGCGAGACATGGCGTTCAAGCCGCGCCAGGCTGAGGACGCGCGAGCGATTTATCGCGATGTGTGCGATCTCAAACCGGCTTCTCAGAGCCCTTTCACGAGCGATTTCACCCCGCTCTGGTGCGGCGCTGCGGACAGAGACAGCGAACGCGCGTACGAAGTCGTCCGAGCACTCAAGGAATCCAAGCTCGTCACGGAGAACGGTATCGCGACTTCACGTATCGAGAGCGGACAGCAGTGGGATTGGCCCAATGCCTGGGCACCGACGACGCACATGATCGTCGAGGCTATCCAGATATTTGCTCCTAAGGAGGAGGCGTACGCCAAGACTCTCGCGCACGCGTGGATTCGCACCGCGCACGCGGCTTGGAAAGAGACCGGATACATGCACGAGAAATACGACGTCCGCGCCGACGTCCATGGTGTCGGCGGAGGCGGAGAGTACGTCCCTCAGCGAGGATTCGGGTGGACGAACGGCGTGACGCTCCGTCTGATGTCGCAGTACGGCTTCCCATGCGGCGACGAGCGATGACCGACGACGACGAGTCATACGCAGTACAATAATGAACGATATAAAACGGCCACGAAGACGCGCCTTCGGCGCGTCGATGTATTCTTTTGAAGATTTTTTTGAAAGACATATATTTTTGAGGGCGCGCGGCATTCACCCGTCGCGCCGTTGTATTAACCACGAAACGATTCATCCAACAACCTCACCGTCGCGCCGCGCCTCGCGACGCACTTCGCGACGCGCGGTAACCATCCATGGATCCACCCGGACCGGACGACCCCGCCACCGCGCGCGCGAGCGCCTCGGACGAACTCTTCGTCTTCGACGACACCGCGCAAAGACTCGTCGCCGAGCAAAAACCGTGGACCCGTGACCCGCACTACTTCAAAAAGTACGTCGACGAACGCGTTGATGCGTTGATTTCATTCGCGCGACCTGAATGTGACGCACACGCGTCGTGCGTGGACGAATACGCCGCTGACGTCGCGATGTTCGACGCGCAGGGTAAAGATCTCAGCCTTGGCTCTGATGAAAATGACGCAACACTGCGAACGGGGCGGAGAGATCGAGGTGATGGGGACGCTGCTCGGGCAGACGCGCGGCGACGCGTTCGTGGTGACGGATGCGTTTGAGCTCCCGGTCGAGGGCACGGAAACCAGGGTGAACGCGCAAGCAGAGGCGTATGAGTACATGGTGGAACACGTCGGAGCTATGAAGCGGACGGGGAGGGGAGAGAACGTCGTTGGATGGTATCACTCGCACCCCGGGTACGGGTGCTGGTTGTCGGGCATCGACGTGAACACACAAATGTTAAATCAGAGGTACAACGAACCGTTCATGGCGATTGTGATCGATCCCACGAGAACGTGCGCGCAGGGTAAGGTTGAGATCGGGGCGTTTCGAACGTTTCCGGACGGGTACGCGCCGCCAGACGAGGCGTCGACGTCGAAACAACAGACCATTCCGCTGAGTAAGGTTGAGGACTTCGGCGTGCACGCGAACAAGTACTACTCCTTAGACGTGAGTTTTTTCAAGAGCTCTCTCGACGCTCGGAGTTTGAATCCACTCAAGGAGCAGTACTGGGTGAACCCTCTGAGCTCAGCGCCGTTCTTGAATAATCGCAGGCTCGTCGCCGGACAAGTTTGGGATATCCAGAGTAAAATCGCGAGCGCTGAGCAGGCGCTCAAGCGTGGCGGCCCGACCGGCGCGATGCCGAGAGCGGCCGCGGACGCGCCGGAATCCCCGATCGCCGCTGCGACGCGCGACGCCGTGGCGCTCGCGGTCGAACAATCAAAAGGTTTCACCGCGCACGCGGTGAAGAGTGCGCTCTTCGACGCCGCGCGCGCCGTCGACGCCATAAAATCCCTCGACCAGATGCAAATAGACTGATCGAATCGAGCGCTGCGATTTGACGCATCGATGCTTGTAATTCTACGCCGCTAATCATTCTTTTATTACACATCTTTCCGCTCTGCTACGAAGCCGCCGACCCGCTCTCCGCCTTCTCCCGCTCCGCCATCTTCTCCTCCAACGCCGACGCCAACGTCCGTAAATCGTGCTCCATCGCCCGCACCCAATTTTCAAAGTCCCCGATCGCCCTCAATTCCTTATCGAACGCCTCCATCGACTTTGCCCACGATTCCGCGCGCGCTCTCAACGCCGCCGAGGTCTCGCTCAACCGCCGCGCGCTCTGCTCCACTCTCTTTTGATTTTCAAACGCCGCCTGCGCTCCGGCGTGCACGGGTTCGGTGAGCTCTTCCGTGAGCGCGTTCACGGACGCCAAAGCCTCTCGTCGGAGCGTCTCTGTGAGCGAGACGAGCAACGTTAGTCTTTGATTTCACGATGGTGTTGATGCGCTCTTCGTGTAGTATTCGCGCGCGAAGACGACGCACGAAGACGACGCACGCACCGACATCGCGCTTGACACGGTTTTGACTCGAGCGATGGTCTTCGTAGAGTTTCTTGAGCGACATTATCGTCGAGAGGCGCGGTGTGAAGTGCGAGACGAAGCGGCGACGCGGGTGTTCGACAAAGATTGTTGACTCACAAAATGTGTCACTTTGAGCTAGACCGGCGACGATGTGGCGCCGAGATGGGCGACGATTGTCGTCGCGCACACGTTGTCTTGCTCGTACCGCGCGAAAAATGGATCGCACGTGTCCTGAACGTTTGGACGTCGTCACGGATTTTGTGCCACGAGCGCTCTGAGCTGCAACAGGTGCACGACCAAAATCATGACGTGCCAATTCTCGTGCGGTCCCCACACCCCTGGAATAGCCAGGAAAGGCTTGTGATTCGCATCAAATCTCGCGCACATCACAAAGTACAGAGGCGACACGATCTTGGAGAGCACCTGTATCAAGAGCATCGTCTTGAAGTCTTGAATCGCTCGCCACTCGACGACGCCTAAGAATACAATGTTTAACAAAATAAGCGTCATTCGTCGCCGACGCATGAACATCAAAACCCGCTTACTCTTCTGCGTGAACGCCGCCACTTGCATCGCCACCATCAACCCGAACGTGATCACGGCCCCCCACTGCGAGAAACTATGAATGCCTTTGGTCCACAAAATCGTGTGCGACGTGAACCCCCACGATATCCCAATAAAATCCAGCGCCAGCGCCACGTCGTACCCCAACCGCGTCTTCCACGGCACCATGTGCAGACACACCGACAGCGCGTACGTCAACAGCGTGCACTGAATGAACAAAACCGCCTCCTCCGGTACGCGCGCGTGATATCCCAGAACCCGTCCGGTCAGCGCCGACACCAGACACGCGAAGTGCACCCACCCCCGCATGAGCGGCCGTCCCTGCTCCCCGCCCGCGTACGCGTCGTGTCGTCCAAAGTGCGTCGCGTAGTGCGACGCGGTGTCCAGGAGCTCTTTAAAATCCACGCTCGAGCTCCGTCGCGCGTGCGTCGCCCCATCGCGTTCGAGCCCCATCGATGCCGTCGCCTCCGTCGCCGTCGCCGACGCGGGCGCCCGCGCGCGCGGTCGCGGCGGACGACGCGCGCGCGGCGTCGCCATCGTCGCCCCGCGCGCGCGCGAGCGCCCGAACGCGCGCGCGCCCGAGTCCCGGTCCTCGCGCGCGCGCGCCGTGGTCACCCCTCGAAAGGCGTCGACCGGTGGATCGATCGCGTCGAAAGGTGGACGTCCCTTTCGACGCGCACGGTGGTCACCTTTCACGGGATCGATGGCGTCGACGCGCGCGCGCGAGTGCGTCGCGCGGCGTCGCGGCGCGTCGCGGCGACGCCGAGGCGGGCGATGCCGCGCGCGTCGCTCGGACGGTGTTACGTCGCGCTGGAGACGACGGCGGCGGCGGCGAGGGAGGTGCGACGGGGCGATCTCTTGCGCATTCGGGCGAGCGATGGGCGAACGCTTCGAATCTCTCGGGCGACGACGGAGGCGGACGGCGAGCGCGATGATGCGGCGGCGAACGGGACGTTCGAGGCGACGTGCGCGGGTGGATCGGCGTTCGCGCGCGCGTTCGTGGAGTTGGGCGCGCGCGGGACGGCGACGGCGGTCGGGACGCGCGGCGGCGGCGGCGGCGACGGCGACGGCGACGCGAACGGCGCGATGCGGGCGCGCGGGGGAGGGGGTACCGTGGTTTTGATCGTTCGGTGTGAGGTGTCGGTGGTCGGGACGGCGATTGGGGGGTGGGGGCGATGCGGGCGCCACGCGCGAATCGTCGCGGCGACGCACATGACGAGCGCGCGGGAGAAGACGTCGGAGGAATACGACGATGAGGCGCTTGATCCGACGCTCGAGAGTGGTTTTTGCGGTGTTTTGGGATGTTGTGCGCACGCGGGTGATCGTAGGGCGACGATGAGCGCGACTTTGGAGGAGTTGCGACCGGAGATGAAACGGGAACACGAACCGGTGCGACGGGCTGTCGATGGCTATCTGTGCGCCGGGGACTTGCCGGAGGATGTTTTGAGTCGTATTTTAGGTTTTTTGGACGTCAGGTGCGCGGGCACTTTGGCGGCGACGTGTCGAGGGTTTCGCTCGCGCGTCGAGGAGACGTCTCCGGGAATGGCGCTCACGCTGCATCCGCACCAACGCGCGGCGCTCGGATGGATGCGACGACGCGAGCGCGCGCGATTGCCTCGCGTTCAAGATCCTCTGTGGAAGCGTTTTGAATGCGATGACGGACGTG
Source organism: Ostreococcus tauri (assembly GCF_000214015.3). Lineage (NCBI taxonomy): Eukaryota > Viridiplantae > Chlorophyta > Mamiellophyceae > Mamiellales > Bathycoccaceae > Ostreococcus > Ostreococcus tauri. The sequence goes on along the minus strand of NC_014430.2, from coordinate 712,496 downwards.
TGTTGTGGTTAAACACGATAAAGGGCGATTTGAGCGACCAGCATCCTGAGGTACACGAGGATTCGCAGGGTGGTATGTTGTGCGACGAGCCCGGCTTAGGAAAGACCGTCACCGCTCTCGCGCTCGTGTTGGCTCGGCGTGGTTGGCGTCCGTCTCCACCGCCAGGTTGCACCGCGCGAAAGATTGGAGAGAGGTGGTACTACGATGAGACGAGCTCGGCCTTCGGATCGCTCGGTCCGACCGTGATGGATGGCTCTAGTGCGTCGACGTCGTACGCCGAGACACCGCCGGCAAAGTCAACGATGAGTCGGAACTCGTCTCGCGGTGATTCTTCCGGTCTTCGACGAAGCAGACGCTCGAACGGGGGCACGCCCGTTGGATACTTCGCCGCTGTTGCGAAAAATGGTCTGGACGGAACGGTGAACGGGCGCGGTGCGAAACGGTCAGAAAGGGAGGAAAAGCGCGCGCACGAGGAGTTGGCAGCGGCGACGGTTGAGAATCCGGATTGGCGGGCACGCCTGGAGTGCTCGTCGCACGCTGCACCGATCGGATTCATCGCTCGCGAGGGGATGAAGGAAGATTCGGCGCGTCTGGCTAGAAATACGACGCACTTCGAGGGCGTACTGCGCAATTGTTTCATGTACATCGGTCGCGAGGCGACGTGCGATGTCGTGGACTACATTTTAGAAAACACAACAGAGGTTTCTCACGCGATGCCGCTGTCGATACCGCTGTTTCGTAGGAGCTCGGACCATCCACCGCTATTTCACGCGCTCGGTTTGGTCAAGTACGACGGCATCGGCAAGTTGGAAAACGCCTTTCCGTTCGCCCCACCCGGACCGTGTGAGGACGATCTCATTTTAGACAAACAAGCGCTTCACGACGCTGTGTGCGCCGTAGATAACAGGCGAAGAGGCGGGGAGACCACACGCGTGTGGTTATCCAGAGCGACGTTCATCATCATTCCGAGCGTTCTCATCGAGCACTGGCTCACGCAAATACGCATTTGCACCGGCGGTGATGCCGCTCGATGGATCCCGCGCGTTGCAGTTTTGGATAAGTCTCCAAAGAACGACAAAAAGGAGGGCGAGGTAAAGAGCGAAGGCGCGTGGGAGCCTACGTATATGTTCGACTTCTCGGATATGGATGCGAGCGATTTGGCGAGCGATTTTGATATTGTCATCATGCCCATCAATCGGCTGTCGACTGAATTTTCAAAGGTGGATTCACCGCTGTTGCGCATCATGTGGCAGCGAGTCATCATGGATGAGGGTCACCAGCTCGGCGCGACTCTAGCGATTACGGCCAAGCTTTCGGTGGCTTGCGCGCTCAAAGCCCACGCTCGGTGGCTGATGACAGGCACGCCCACACCGAGCACGCTCAAGGGAGACGGCACGGCGCATCTGCAGCCTCTTCTGGGATTCCTTCGCCAGCCACCTTATGGGAACAGCACTGCGCTCTGGTCGAACGCGGTGCAGCGACCGTTGGAGGGTACGGATCGATTAACACAGGTCGACGCCGTTCTTCGTCTTGGGGACATTTTACGTCGGTGCATGGTTCGCACGTGCAAGTCGCACATTTTGTTGCCGCCCATGAAACGCACGACGACCATGTTGAAGTTTAGCGACGTACACGCCGAGTCTTACAACGATCTCGTCGCGCACGTCAAACGATCGTTGCTCTTGGCTGATTGGGGGGATCCGTGTCACGAAGAGTCTCTACTCAATCCCAAGAATGTGCTATCAGCGTCGGCCGCGGTGACTAACCTACGAGAAGCCGCGTGCGTGGTTGGCAAGATGCCAACGACGTTTGATCCCGATGAATTTGATGAAACGATTCGTGATTTGCATCATTATCTTAAAAAGCGGGGCTTTGGTGAAGAGGAACGCAAGGCGCGTTGTAGGCGCGTGTCGCCCATGTTGATGCAGTGCAAAGGAACGTGCGACTTGTGTGCGCACGAGGTGATCATGCCACTCGTCACACCGTGTGCGCATATTTTGTGCTGCGGCTGTGTCATGCACGGTCCGCCCAAGGGAAAGACGCTGAACGGGGTCGAGAACGCGGTCGATGAACCGGATCTCCCGCCTGGGATAGTCCGTGCTCCTCGTGGGTGTCCGGTGTGCGGTTCTGCCTATGTCATGCAGCGAGAGAACCCGTACAACTCCAACCCAGCACAAGCCGTGCCCGAGGATCTCATCGAACTTCAACCGTCGTACATTCAGCACCCGTGGAAAGTAGACGAGAGTCGAGCCGATGGCGTGTACGCACAGGGTGAGAGCTCCAAAGTGGACCATTTGCTTGCGCGTCTTCGAAAGATTGGTGCCGCTGTGGACGAGGAAACGTTGAGGCAGCAAGACGAACGAGACGCCTTCTTCGCACGCGAGGCGAACGGGCTCGCCGAGGACACGCCGGGATGGAACGGGTCGATCAATCCAAACGCGCGGCCACAGACCAATCGACGAAAACGTCGACGCCTAGATGTCGCCTTGCCGCTCAAGGTGAGAGATTTCAAACCTTCCATGCCGCCGCCCAAGAAGTGCATCGTGTACAGTAGTTTCCGTCCGCATTTGGACTCCATTGACTTGGCGCTTTACGGCGCACGTGTTCCGCACGAGAGCATAACGCGCATTGGACAAACTCGGTTTGAGCGCGAGGAGGCATTGAAAACGTTCAAGAACGACCCGGACGTCGCCGTTTTGCTTTTGAATCGCGCGGCCGCGGAGGGATTGGATTTATCCTTTGTTTCGTATGTTTTCCTCATGGAGCCTCTGTCGAACATGTCACTGGAAGAGCAAGTCGTCTCTCGCGCGCACCGCATGGGTCAGATGGACACCGTCCACGTCGAGGTGCTCGCGATGGAGAACACCGCGGAGGAGACCATGCTCGACGTGCAGGCAGAATTGTTGCGCAAACCGATGACGAAGAAAGAGCTAGAATTGGCGGGTGAAACAATCAACGAAGCTGACGCCGAGGAGAACGACAAAGAAGACGAAGCTGACGTGGCTCCGACACTCGTCGTCGAATCGCTCTCGCGCAGAAGAGTTTTGGAGCGTCTCGCGCTCGTTCCTTCGAAAGCATCGGACGAAGCTGCGGCTAAAAGAGCCAAAGCGGTGCAAGATCACTTCGCTCGGCTCGGAGGCGACGGCGGAAGCGGTCGCATGCTCGGCACTGGCAGAACAATCGGCGAAGTAGAAGAGGAGTACTCGACTCGCAAGGCGCTCGAAGAGAGCGCGGCCGAGTTGGCCGCTAGGGGAGGCAAGGCGCCGGACATTGGAAGCCCGATCAAGATGAACGGTCGCGCGACTAACGCTGAAGACGCATCGTCGTTGGCTACTTGGATGATGCGCGTGCGCGACCCCACGGATGGTGGTTCAGTGAAGGAGTTCACGTTACCCAACGGCGCGAAGACGACGGTGTCGGCCATGCGAGCGCGCGTATCCACGAGACTCGGGGTCGGTTTGGAAGATTTTACCATCTTTTGTGGATTTCCACCGAGAGCGCTCACGGAGAAGGACTTGTCTACGCCGATTTCTCTGCTCGGCATTCGTCAGAACGATTTGATCAGTCTACGTCGCGCAAGCGCGACGGAGGAAGTGGCGCCAGACGTCCCAGTAACGACCGTCGTTACCAGTACGAAACGTAAAGAAGCACCGCGGGAAGCAGTGAAGAAATTCGTAGACACGGCTGTTTTGGACTCCCGCGTGCAGCGACGACTGGCGAGCGCGCTGAAGGCTTCGGAGACGAGCACGGAGATGATGCTGCAAGATCCCGACCTCATCGACGACAGCGGCGGCCGTGGTACCGCGGCGACGATGTCGCTCGATCTCCTTCGAGCGGCGGAGTCCGGATCGAAATCCGCGGCGAACGACCCTGTCGTACGTTCGCTCCAAGACGCGTTCAGGTCCATAATCGACGAGCGCCGCCGAGAAACCGAGGGCAACGCCAAGTGCGCCGCCGTGTGCGCGGGAAACGTCGCCTTCTCCTCACTCCCCGACGGTCGTCTCGTGGTAAAATACCGTTCCGACGTCGGGCAGGGAAAAGCATCGATGACGGAGCGCTCGGACTGCGTGCAGGATCTCCCGGCGGCGATTTTACCGTTCGTCCTCGCCGTCGTCGCCTCGGACGCGAAAACCGCTCGCGAAAACCTCGCACCGGCAGCGATGGCCGTCGCGAGCCCACGCGTGTTCTGGGCCGTCGTTCGTCACGGCAACGTCGGTCCGAGCGGTCGTACGTTCACGGAGGCCCTGCGATCCCTCGCCCCGGGCGTCGCCGACTGGGACGCCTTGACCGCGCGCGCGCGCGCGTCCAACCCTCGCTACGCCGAGTACGACACCTCCGGTTAATCACACCCGTCCCTGTGGGCCGCGTGACCGACGCCATGAATCGATAGATCGATCGTTCGTCCACGTCTCGCCCGCGCGCGCGACGCGGCGCCGCACAATTCACCCCTCGACCCGCCGTCGCGCACCGCCGCGCGCGCCGCGTTCGATGACGCCCGCGTCGAGCGAGCGACGACCGACGGACCCATCGAGCGCGGCGCTCGCGCTCGAACGCGCGCGCGCGAACCACTTGGAGGAGGAATTACGTAAAGTTCGCGCGAGCGCGGAGAAGCTCGCGCAAACGGTGGAGGCCGAGGAGGAGTTCTTAGTCCAAGCGCTCAATCGTAAGCTCGAGGCGGCGAACCAGGAGCGAGAGATCTTAGCGCGCGACGCGCAGAAGCGAGAGGGGGAGCTGGTGGAACACCTCGAACGACGGTTGCGGCGGTTGCAGGATGAGAAGTGCGCGCTGGAAAACGCGCTGGAGCGAGAGCAGGAACGGATGATGCATCGACTCACGACGGCGATCGAGGAGCTCGGGAGGGAGAAAACGCAGGTGGCGAAGGAGCGCGATCGGTTGTCGAAGGATTTAGAGCAGAAATCGAGCGAGACGATGCGGTTGAAGGAGGAGAAGGTGCGGTTGGAGAATACGTTGGAGAGCGAAGAGGAACACATCGTGAACCTGATGCAGTCGCAGATCTTGGCGTTGTTGAAACGGAATCGATCGTTGGAGCGGCAGGGGAAGGGGCTCGGTGGAGCGGTGAGCGATAGCGAGTACGTGAGCGACGATCAGTTGGGCTCGCCGAGGAGGGGGTCGTTCGGGAGAGACGGGTTCAGAAGAGACCCGTTCGCGAGACAACCGGGTTCGTCCATGACGTCGCCGTTTGCGAGCGACAGGGAATCGCTGAGTCCAGGGCGGCGTCAGATGCAGCAAAGCGCGTCGCACGCCGGAAGCTCCGCGCCTCCGAGCGCGAGATCTACCAGCTCGGAACCGCGCTCGCCCAGAACGAGCTGAGTCGCGCTCGCGTGAATACTTTTTGTCGTTTCAGAGCACGTTTTGTAAATTTTATACAGTACGGGTACACTATCTCTTTTTGCTCACCCCCGCGAGCGCGGCGAACGGGTTCCCGCTCGCGTACCGCGGCGTCGATGAAATCGTCTCGCGCGCCGCGCTCTTTTGCGTCGCGCGTCTCGGCGCGCCGCTCGCCGCCCCATCCCCCACTATCGACGACACCGACACGGTATACGACGCCAATTTCTTCTTCTTCCCCTTTTTCTTCGCCTTTTCCGTCTTGAGCGCGCGCGTCACCGCCTTGGTTCCTTCGTCCCTCGCTCGGCGCGCCGCGTCCCGCGTCGCCGCCGCGT
>NC_014430.2:660912-706795 GCF_000214015.3 Ostreococcus tauri | reverse complement strand
CCACCCCATCCACCCCAACCTCCCCCCACGCCGCGCGCTCGTCCTCATCTCGCTTCACCCGTCGCTTCACCCGCGCCATCCACTTCATTCCCTGCGCCTGCGGCGCCTTCGCCTTCATCCCGCCGCGTCGTCTCACGCCTCGCCCGCCTCCGTCGCCTCCGTCCGCAAACACCGCTCCAAGTGATGCGCGAACCGCCCGCTCGCCGTCTCCCGCCCACACCTCGGACACCGCGTCGTCGTTCGCCCACCCGCGTGCTCGCTCTCCTCCGTCACGCGCGTCGTCGTCGTCGCGAACGTCCCCGCCGCGCGCAGGTTTTCAATCAATCGATCCACCGACCCGTTCGCCCGCGCGCTCGCGCGCTCGAGCGCCCGCGCGCGCCCGTCCGCGCCCGCGCCCTCGAACGCGCGCGCGAGCGCCTCGAGCGCGGCCTCGCGCGCGCCCGCGGGCATGCACCGGCGTCGAACGATGGCGAATGATGATGTCGAACGATGGCTGGCGATGATGCCCATCCACATCATCCGCACCTCGCGTCGCGCGCGATGGCGCGCGCGCGCGCGATCGGCGTCGACGTCCGCGCGCGCGTCCACGGTCGCGCGCGCGCGTTCGAGGGCGCGACGCGCGCGGTGCGGACCCGAGCGAGTCGCTCGAGTAAATCCGGGGCGTTTCCATCCACCGCGCCGTTCGACCGCGACGTCGACGACGCGATCGCGCGCTGGGGCGTGGACGTGGACGATCTCGGTCGTCGCGCGTCGACGCTCTGGCCGCGCGCGGCGTCGGTGGACGCGCGGTGGACGCGGATGGGGCTCGGGCGAAAGAATGAAAATCTGTACAACGCGCGAGCGATGGAAACGGTGGCGATGACGTCGAGCGCGCGTGGGATGTGCGTGGGGATGTTCACGTTCGATGCGTCGGGGGGGTGGACGGGCGCGCGCGCGGCGGAGGGATTGCGCGCGGAGTTGGCGCCGATGGCGTGCGCGGCGACGGCGGAGGACGCGTTGCGGGAGACGGAGGGTTTGGCGGTGCGCGTCGACGGCGCGGTGGCGTTTCACCACGAGTGCGTGATGCGGAATCCGACGCGGATGTCCTCCGACGCGGTCTCGAAAGGGTTTCGATCGGTGGTGTCGACGTGGGGGACGGAGGGTTTGCGGGACGCGCGGGACGCGGGCGAGGAGGCGAAGACGACGCGGTTCGCCCTGGTAGAGTGCGCCGAGGGGTACGTGTTTGGGCTGGTGACGTACGCGCCGTCGAGGGTGAACGATCGCGCGGTGGAGTGGGCGCGAAAGCCGAGACATTTTAGCGCGGGGACGCGCGCGGAGCTCGCGCTCGCGTGCGTCAACGTCGCCACGGCGCACGACGTCGAATCGTTCGACGCCGTGCACGGCGACGCGGTCGTGATCGATCCGTGCTGTGGTTCGGGAACGATGCTTTACGCGGCGTGGACGCGCGGTTTCGCCGCCGCGGCGGCGACGTGTCTCCGGGCGCCGTCGTCATGGCGAAGCAAAACGTCGGGCACTTTGTCGCGCGGACGGGAAGCGAGCACTCGCCGAGCATCATCGAGCGAGACGCGCTGAGCGCGAACGCGTTCGACGACGCGTACGGGTCCAATCGGCGAAAACGCGTGATCGTATCCAATCTCCCATTCGGGCGTCGCGTCGCGATCGGCGGCGGCGACGGAGACGGACGAGGCGCTCCGGGATCAACCGCGAGCGAGTACGCGCCTTTACTCGAGGCGTTTCGCGACGCCGCCGATCGACACGTGTACATCAGCGGAGTCCCGATCGCTGAAAAGATGCGCGAGCTCGGGTACGAGAACGTGAGCGAGGTGAGTCTGTGCCGATTCGGTCGATCGTTCATGACGGCGGCGCTCGGGAAGACTGCCAGCGAGCCGTTACGGCCGGACGTCTTGTTCACGGTTGAGCAAGCGCTCGAGAACGCGGCTGGGAAGAACGAGAAGCGACGATCGGCGAGGAAAGCGAAAAAGGCGAGCGTGGATGTCGATGCGCGTTTCGCCGATCCGAACGCGCTGCGCGTCGCCGTGGATGTGAGCTACGAGCAGGATTCCGCGCGCGCGAGACGAAGCGTCGCCAAGCAGTTGTGCGAGTGCGTCGGCGTCGCCCATCGCGAAGATGCGCTCGCGATGACGTACTGCGCGTTTCAGGGTGACATCGCGCAAGAGGCGCGCGAATTCTTTTTTAGCGATGGATGGACATCAGTGCGCACGGAGTCGCGCGCCGTGGAGGACGCGTTCGATCCCTCATCCGTCGTCTACCTCTCGCCCGACGCGACGGACGTCTTGGACGAGGTACGTTCGGATAAAGTCTACGTCATCGGTGGGATCGTGGACCTCGCGACGCGCGGGATCCCGACCAGTCTCACCAGGGCGACGTCGGCTCGGTTAGAAACCAGGCGCTTGCCGATTCGCGAGCATCGCCCCGATCAGACGCACACCGTGTTGAACATCGACGCCGTGGTGAAGATCCTGTGCGCGCGTCATCGCGGGGAATCGTGGACGGAGGTGTTCGAACGTGAGCTTCCGAGGAGGCAGGCGTACGAGCGTCCGAAGAGGAACAAGCGCCCGATACCGTCGACGCCCGTCTGACGCGGATGCGCGTTTCGGAACTGTCGCAATTTGTAAAATAATATTTCATTCTTTCACCACTCGCATCGTCACCGCTCTATTCGCTACGCGCGCGTCGCTCGCATTTCTTCATCGCCTCGATCGTTGTACAAACATGTCACCGCGCGACGTCGACGCCGTCGTCCAGTCGCGCCCCTTTCGCTCTCGCTAAGAATGTCTGAAGCGATTTCAGGCGTTCGTCAATGTCGTCGAGCAAACCGTCACTCGAGCGCGTCGCTCGCGCCTTCGCGACGTCCGTCGTCGGCAACGCTAATTCAAGACAACGATTCGTCTCTTTGCCCGATTCCTCGCGCGCAGCCGCCCGAAGCGCGCGCGTCTCGCTCGCGACGCGCGTTCGCTCGACGGCCGCGCGCGTCGCCGCCGCCTCGCGCAGTTTCACCCGTAACCGCGTCTCCCGCGCCCGCATCGCCGCCACCTCCGCCGCGTGCTTCGCCCGCATCGCCGCCATTTCCTCCCTACATCTCTCGAGAAGTCGCGCTTCGCGCGCGCGCATCGTCGCCATCTCGCGTTCGAGCTCCGCCGCGCGCGCCGTTTCGGCGGCGCCGCCGCGCGCGCGCGTCCCTCGATCCACCCCAACCTCCGTCGACGGTCGAACCCGCGCGAGGGGTAACGGGACGTGCGCGCGCGTGCGATCGGCGCCCTCGACGCTGAGGATGAGAAACACGCGCTCGACGTCGAATCCGTCGTCGCCGGTATCCGCCGCGCCGCCGTCGCGCGCCGCCACCAAATCCTCCATCGACGCACAATCCACCGCGACGCCGTCGTTTCGCTCACGCACCGCCGTCGAAGCGCGCGCACGATCGCGCGCGCGCCATCGAGCGCGGTCGTCGCGCTCGCCCGACGCAGCGCGGCGGCGTTGAAGGAATTTGCAAAAATCAATCCATCATCGTGCATCCAACGCATCGCCACGTCCAGCGTCCCCGTCTCGCGCGCGCGCGCCTTCACTCGCGCCGGACGACCGCGTAAGACGCACGCCATCGCGTCGTCCGCGGGCGACATGCGCGCGCGACGCGGTGTGACCACCACGGTCGACATGAATTGTTTCATTCTTGGTGTAACGGTTTTCATTCATCGACGCATCGACGCATGCGCGCGCACGCCCTCGGCGGTGCGCTCGCCGAGGAGGCGCGCGCGTGCGCGATACGCGCGCTCGACCGCGCGGGGGGGGCGTGCGCGCGCGAGAGCGACGTCGACGCGCTCGTGGGGTGCGTTCGAGATGAATCGAATGCGATGAATGATGCCATCGAGGTCATCGTCGTTGAAACAGCCGAGGGCGACGAACCGGCGAACGAAGCGAGTCGGACGGTGCGAGAGATCTTGCGCGCGGCGCGCGTGACGGCTCGGGGGGACGGGGGGGACGCGGCACGCGGGAAGAGGTACGCGATGGTGATGGTGGGCGATTGCGACGTCATCGCGGCGCGCGGGGCGTTTTTACATAATCAATCAATCCCGCTCGATGCGAACGCGGTGGGCGCGTCGGTGGACGCGGCGTTGCGGAAGATTGGGTGGATGCGGATCGGACCCGCGATGGTGATCGATCGATCGAAGGAGGAGGACGACGCGTGGTCGCGCGGCGAGTGCGCGCGGATGCGGACGTGGGCGGACACCGTCGTCGCGCGGACGCGCGCGTCGTCGACGTAGCGCGATCGTCCTCGTCTTTGTGTGTCGTCGTGAGAATCTCCACGAATGTATCATCATCACAGCGCGAGCGCGAGCATGGTGGTCAATTCCTCGTCCGTGAGCTCGACGGGATTCCCCTTCATCGACGAGCTTTGCTTGGACTTTTCGACGACGGACGCAAAGTCAGACGCCTTCAGTCCAAACGTACCGAGACCCGGAACCCCGCAGTGCTCGACGAGATCGACGAGAAACGCGATGCCGTCTTGTACCGTGGCCTCGGGGTCGTTCGTCATCGCGCGAGCGACCTCGGCGTATCGCGCGAGCGCGCGCGCGGATACCTCTGGATCGTCCTTCGCGACGCGTCCCTCCAGCGCGGCGACGTTCACGGTCCACGAGTGCGGCAAGAGCGCGGCGCAGATCGCGCCGTGCGGGGCGTGCAGCAATCCACCGAGCGTACCGCTGAATCCGTGCACGGCGCCGAGCTTGGCGTTGGCGAGGGACAAACCGCCGTAATACGAGCACAAGCACATTTGTTCTCGCGCGTCGATATCCGACCCGTCGTCGACGACGCGTCGAAGCGCGCTCGACCCCGCGACGATGCCCGCCATGGAAATCGCATCCACCAACGGGTTCGGGACGCAGCACACGTACGGCTCTATGCACTGCGTGAGCGCGTCTAACCCGGTGTGCGCCGTCGCGTCTCGCGGCAACCCGAGCGTCAACTCGGGATCGATCACCGCGATCGAAGGCAACATGTACGGATGTCGCATCGACACCTTTCTATCCCCAGCCTCGAGCACGGCATTCTTCGCCACCTCCGCCCCCGGTCCCGCCGTCGTCGGCACCGCGATGAACGGCGCCGTTCGCGTCGTCAGCGCCCGTCCGCGTCCCACCACCTCGAGAAAATCGTACGCATCCGCCTCCGCCCCGCCGTTCGTCATCATCGCCGCCACCGCCTTCGCCGTATCGATCGCGGTCCCCCCCCCCAGGGCGATCACGATCTCACACTTCGCCTCGATCGCCATTCGCGTCGCCGCCATCGCGCTCGCCACCGTGGGTTCGCCGCGCGGGCATCGATACGTCGTCGTCGTCGCCTTCGGCGCCGTCGCCGCCATGGCCTCGACCAATCCATCGACGAACCGCCCCGACGCCCCCGCGACGACGAACACGCGCAGGGCATCGACGTCGGCGACGTGTTCCGCGCGCGCGAGCTCGAGGGCGAGCGTCGGGACGCGCGCGAAGGCGCCTCGACCGAACACGCATCGCGCCGCCGTCGCGAATTCAAACCCCGCGCTCGCGCGCGCGCGCGTCGCCGTCCGCGTCCGCGCGGGCGCTACCGACGCTACCGACGCGCGCGCGCTCGGATGCGCGCGCATGGCGACGCGGGCGCGGCGTCGTGGCGATGAATGCCGCGTCGACGCATCGCACGATGCAGTTTTCGCATCGCGACACTTTTCGTCGCCGACGACGGCGATGGCCGACGCCGGGGCGCCCCGAGGGGGCGCGCGCGGCGGCCGCGATCGGTTCAGCTGGGACGACGTCCGCGCGAGCGCCGATCGCGAGCATTACCTCGGACACAGCGTCAAGGCGACGACGGGACGATGGTGTCGAGGGAAAGATGTGTTTTGGTACGCCAAGGCGACGACGACGACGGCGAGCGACGACGCGCTCGCGCGAGAGATCGCGGAGACGCGGGCGCGGGAGGCGGCGGCGATGGGCGCGGCGTTGGGGACGACGGTGGCGATCGGGGGGACGGGACGGGACGACGCGGCGGCGACGACGGCGGCGACGACGCGCGACGCGGCGCGGCGACGGACGCGGGAAGAGCGGCGCGCGCGGAAAGCGCGGCGGCGGGAACGGAAACGACGGCGGCGCTCGCGCTCGGGGTCGAGGTCGGGGTCGAGGTCGAGGTCGGATGACGACGACGACGACGAAGACGAAGACGAAGACGAAGACGACGACGAAGGACGACGAAGAAGAAGAAAAAGAAAAAGACGCGAGCGCGCGCGCGATGCCGAGCGTGCGGATCGTTCGAGAGATCGATCGGGACGCGGAGGACGGTGAGGCGCGGTCGTCGCGCGCGCGCGCGTCTGTCGTTCGTCGCGTGGAAACGAACGAATGTGACGCGTTCGATCGCGCGCGTCCGCACTGCGCGTCCCGTCGCGATGTCGAGCGATGACCTCGCGCCGGACGTCCTCCTCGCGCTCGCGCAAACCGTGGCCGAGGACGCGCTGAGCGGGAACTACGATTTAGCGCGTCCGCAGAGGATCGCGTTCGTGGGCGGTGGATTGGGTGGATTGCGCGCCGCGCGCGCGTTCAGTTCTCTCGTCGGTGCGCTCGTCGCGTTGACGCTCACGGCGCTCGCGGTCGTCGTCGCGGTCGTCGCCGCGATCGGGGGATACGCGTACGCGAACCGACGGACGTTCGTGGCGAAGTTGGACGCGTGGGCCAAGGCGCGCGCGCTCGGCGAGCTCGAGAGGCGTACGACGGCGACGTGCGCGCTTCAATCGTGCGCCGTTCGATGGAACACCGTCACCTTGCGCGGGTTGACCATCGGGAACGCGGTGGTGGATGGTGTGACGTTTGCGTCTCCGCACCTGGCGTCGTTCGAGGAGATTAAGATTGCGATTGATTTCTTGTCGGCGCTCGGGCGGTTGCAGTTTGGAAACTTGGTCTTCGGGTTCGTGACGACGAAGTGCAACGAGATATACGTCTCGGGGGCGAGCGTGTTCATCGAGGAGTTGGGTAGGGCGAAGAATTTTAAGATTATGCGTCAGCGTCGAGAGGAGGAGGCGAAGACGGCGGAGGAGGAGGAGGCAACGGCGCGAGAGGAGACGCCGGCGGACGCGGATGTCGACGGAGGATTTTTCGGAAGCTTCTCGAGTTCTCTCGCGGCCACGCAGAAGGCGATCGACGCGCAGATGCAAGAGGCGATGAAACTTCCCGGGGCCGTCGCGGGGTCTCTGAAGAACGCCGGGGCGGACGTGACGAAGCGGTTGTACGCGTTGGCGGATATCCTCGAAAAATTGAAGCGCCCCAGTCCAATCGACCACGAGGAAGAAAAACACCTCGATCGCGCCACGCTTCGTCGAGCACCGATGGTTTTGAGGGTGAACAATCTCACCTTTTACAACTGGTCGCTCACGATCACGACCGTGGCGTCGACGCCGTTTCAGTTCCAGCAATTCCAAATGAACAATTTCATCGGCAAACCCAGGGAGCTCGCGAAGGACGTCGGCATCGGTTTGGTCACGGAAATCATGAATGATTTCCATCGAAAAATTTTTGGCGGAGTGACGGATGGTATCACGAGTTTAGGAACTGGAATAATGGGCGCTGGGTCGACGATTGTCGGTGGCGTCGGTACCGGCGTCTCGGCGATGGGTTCCGGTATCCTCGGCGCCGGATCGACAATCGTCGGTGGCGTCACTTCAGGAATCGGCGGCATGGCCAGCGGCGTCTCGAGCGTCGGCGCGAGCATCGGCAGAGGTTTCTCTTCGCAGTGATTCTAATGATACTAGAGCTATTTTCTACGCTATTTTTCGCGCCTTTGCAATCTCCTCCTCGGCGCGAGCTAAGATGTGCTTGAAATCGACGTCTGCGTGTCGACCCCAGGCGTGGTGTCGACCCCACTCTTTCGCGGGGTACGCGGGCGAGTGTAGCTTATGCAGGATGCGCGCCACTGCGCGCGCGGTCATCATGCCCGCGCCGCCGTTCTTCCCTCCGCTTCTATGCGCGAGAAGCACCTTGATGTCCACTAAAAGAAGGTTGGACTCAGTCTTCACGCACGCGGGCGGCGAAGGAACCATGTCGGAATCTTCGTTCAAATACTCAGCCAACCGTTGGCGCAAGTGCTCGCCCTGCGCTTCGTCGCTTTCTGCATTTGCCGCCTCGTCCATGGCGTTGTAAAGCGCGTCCAACTTACCCACCGAGCACGCTTCAATATCTGCGCAGTGATCGGCAAGCGCCTTGGCGAGAGGTTGAATATCCTTTGGCGGCGCGCGAACGATTTCGAATCCGACCGCTCTATCTGACAGCGTGTATCGCACATTGTCGTGCTTAGCCAGAGCTTTGAGCTGTGCCGAAACCTCATCGAACCCACACTGCATGTGCGTGCACGCGTCCACGATTTTAAACTTGTGCATCGAGCCCTTTGGCTTGGGCACGAGCTTGTCGATGGCGGCGGCCAAAGGGCAGTCCTCTCCGATCGCTTTCGGCGGACGCTCAAAAAATTCCGCCTCGCACGTCGCTCGAATGTCTGGAAGGATCCGAATCAAACCCTTTGCATGCGCGGGGTCCAGTTCGTTCACGACCGAGGCATCTTGAGAGCGAATGTCAATGATACCCTCTCCCCAAAGATCGAGACACGAAAGAACAGTTTCGATGGCCTCTATGCGCATGTCAATCTTGATTTCCATCTCACTCGCGGACAAGGCGCCGACGCACGGCGTCCAATCGCCCTCATGCGCCGCCTTTTTCAGAATCGGTCCAGACTGCAACACGAACTGCAAAAGTTTCGCGATTGAGGGTCTATCGACGCCGTCGCTGAACGTCAGTGACCTCGAGCGAAGGTAATCACTCGTGTCTAAGAACGTTATGCACGCTGCGGGAGCTCCATCGCGTCCAGCTCGGCCCGCCTGCTGAATATACGCCTCGGGAGATCGCGGCAAGGAAAAATTGATAACTGCGCGAACGTCCGACTTGTCCAGTCCCATGCCGAACGCAATCGTGGCGACGACGACGCGAACCCTACTCCCCATGAATTCAGCCTGTGTTTGCCTGCGTTGGGCCGGTTCTTGCCCAGCGTGGTACGCCTTTGCCTTGACGCCTTCATTGTAAAGGAATGCCGCGACTCTCTCTGAATCTCTCTGTGTCGCGGTGTACACGATGATGCTCCCGGTTTGCAAAAGTTCGTCGTGCTTCAACATGTACACGAGCGTCTTTTCACGTAGCTTTTCCGGAACTCGCATAACGGATAAGATCAGGTTATCTCGCACGCGCACGTTTCGTAGCACGCCTTCGTTCGGAATGTTCAACTGTCTAATGAGAGACAGTTCTGTCTTCTTCGTCGCTGTCGCAGTGAGCGCGAGCGTCGTCTTCGCGCGCACTCTATCGTTGAGAATGCGCCCGAGACGGTGGTACGCGGGTCTAAAGTTGTGTGACCACTCGCTGACGCAGTGCGCTTCGTCGACGCACGCGAGCGAGACGCCCCCGGGGACGTCTTGTAAATCGTTGATGAAATTGTCATTGAGCAAGCGTTCTGGTGAGACAAATAGAACTTTTATTTTCCCGGCGCGCAATCGGGTGAGCGTTTCCCACATGTCGTTCCTGTCCATATCGCTCCTCAACGCTCCGCCAGGGAGCGAAGGGGGTAAGGAGTCCATCTGATCCGCCATGAGCGCGAGCAAAGGTGAGATGACAATGGTGAGTCCCGAAATCAGCATAGCCGGAAGTTGATACGTGAGACTCTTTCCCGCGCCGGTCGGGAGAAGCGCCAGAGTGTTCTCACCACGCAGAATACGCGTGATGATCTCGAGCTGTCCTGGTCGAAAGTTGTCGTGCCCGAATCCGCGAGTGAGAACTTCGGTGAGATTCTCTTTGTTCGGATCGCTCTTCGCGCGTTGAATCGCGGCTTCCAGTTCAGGTCCAACTTGTAACTTAGCTCGACGCTCCGCCTCCGCCTTAGCGCTCGCCGCCGCTTCTGCGGTGATATACTCGCGCGCGAGCCCGTCGGCTTTCTCTCGAGCTCGAAGAGCGCGCTTCGCCGGCGTCAAACCATCCTCTACCGCGTTCTCCACCATCGTGCTTGGTGGTTCGCACCAATCGCCGCCCGCCCACACAGACGGAGGCTCCGCAGATTCAGTCGCGTTCGGGTCTCTTTCGGCGCGGTCTTCGGCTTTGTTTGCCGCTCGTCGCCCACCGCCGTATCGATAGTGATTCGCCGCCTTCTTTCGCGCGCCATTCTTCACCTTTTGTTTCCACGTCCCCTTTGGATTGAACTTTTTGAAATTTCCCCTCCTGGATGCCGCCTTCTCGTCCGCGATGCGAGCCGCGTGCTCGGCGCGGATATCGGCTGCGGTCTTTGCCTTGGGTTCGACCGCGTCGCTCGTCGACGCCACCTTTTTTGGCGCCGGCGCGCGCGAACCATCCGTCGCCGCGCGCTTCTTCCGCCCCTTCCCCTCCTCCACCCGCAACAGTTTCGTCGTGTCGTTCGCGATCGGCCCGCGTGTTTCCCCCAAAGACTCCACCGCCCGAATCGCGCTCTCGCTCAGAGCTTGCACTCCATCCTTGGCCACCACGTCGTCGCGCTTCCGCTTCACCTCTGCGAACGACGCGCCCGCTTTTTTCGGCTGACCACCGAACAACGCTCGATTCACCGCACGCGTCTTGCTCCCGATTCCAAAACTCAGCCCGTCGACGTTTTCGCTCTCTTTCTTCATCCTCGCGATCCTCGGCGATCGTCTCGGCGTCGATTCCATCGCTTTGCGCGCGTCGGCGCCGCGATCGTCCCGGGGCGCCTTGATCGGCGTCGCCTCGATCGCCTCCCCCTCCGTCTCCACCTCCGTCGACGTCATCGCCCGCCGCAACTCCTCTAAAGTCTTCGTCCGCGCCTTTGGCGCGTCCTCGCGCCCCGCGTCGCCCGTCGTCGTCACGTCTGCACGACGATTCTGAACATTTCTCAACTCCCCCAGCGCTCTGTACTCCCTAAACGTCGCTCGCATCTTCGCGTCCGACTCCACGTCGGCGCGCGCGACGTCCCGACCGTGTCGTTCGCGGAACCGCGCGCGCCATTCGTCGATCTCGGCGCGAAGGGCGTCGCGACGCGACATGCTGTGCCGCTGTGGAATTTGAATTTTTCTCAGCTGTCACCGGTGATTCGAGCATTCGAATCGCGCTTCACTCCTCCGCGCGGTGCGCCCGTGGACGATGCGCCTGCGCGGTGACCTCGGAGACGTCGGCGCGCGATGGCTCGAGCGCTTCGCCCCGGTGTTCGAGCGTCTCGGGAGCGAGGTGACGGTGATGTTTTCGCCGCAAACGATAATCTTGCTCCAGAGCGCGCGAGCGACGGGTGGGATCGACGCTCACGCCGATCTCCGCGTCGACGAGGTGTTCGAACGATTGAAGATGACGAGCGCGAACGATGATAAGATCGCGGCGCGGTTGGAACCGAGCGCGTTGTCGAGAGCGCTGCGAGGGATGATCGCGTTGGAGGCGACGCGGGTGGAGGCGCGATTGGTGAAGCGCGCGGCGAGCGCGGAATCGAGAGCGATGCCGTATCTGAATTTCACGGCGATCGATGGAAGAGCGGAGGTGAGCCAGGACGTGCCGATCGTTGGACCGTTAAATCGAGCCGAGGTGGCGGCGTGTGAGAAGATTGTCGAGGCGAATGTCGTGGACGTGCCGTATTGGTTGGATTGCGACAGGTTCGCGCTGGAGAGCGTCAGGGAGACGGTGGAGCGGTTCGCCAGGGTGAGTGATTTTGTAGAGGTGACGACGACGAGAAGTGGGTCGTTGTACGTCACCGCGAGTCGAGGGAGCGTGCGGATGCTTGGGAGCGAGTATCGCGGGTTACGAGTGCTCCCGGCGGAGGCGGATGAGTACGACGAGCGGGCGGACGACGCTGGCGGCGTTGCGTCGAGGTTAGCGGAGATCAAGAGCTCAGGGATTGGGAACACGGTGATGCTGAGCGTGAAACATCTCCAGCGCGGACTCCTGGGGTGCGCGAGCAATCCGAGCAATCTGTTGGTGGGAATATCGTCTCGGGGAAACTATTTCGAGCTCGTTTTTCGATACGGAGCGCAAACCGAGCGTGACGGCGACAGCGTGGGATTCATGGTGCGAATTCCCGTCGTCGCTGACGAGCAGCCGGAGTGAGACGATTCAATCGAGACGCTGAATGGAAACGAAGGCTTGGAAACTAGAAAATCTGTTGTTTGTATACACATCGAATTCTTCTTTGACGAACCGACTCAGTCCTTCTTCCCTTGCACGAATGAGTCCTCGGCGCGCAGATACTCCCCGACGTCGGCCAAGTGATACGCAACGATCGCGCTCGGATCTAATTTCCTACAATCCTGCGTGCTCTTCGACGCAACGGCAAATCCAATCGGCACGTCCGCCATGGAATAAATGACCACGCCGGCGTTCGCCGCAACGTTCTCTGAGATCCTCCCCAACCCACTCTTCAACAAGTGATTCCCGTACATGAAGCCCATCTCGCTCGTCGGTTTCACCCACATCTTGTGCTTCGCGTGCGCCGCCAACAGATCCAGCGCCCCGATCGTCAACCGAAACTTGTCGCTGTGCGTAAACTTCCCCAGGCACGTCCCGAGCGCGACCAACTCATCCCTCCCCACGCTCGTCGCTCGCTTCAGCACGTCATCCCGCACGTAGTACACCCGCTTCTTATGCAATCGCAGCGAGTGCGGCGCGTCCGAGCGCTGCAACACCGTCTCGATGTTCTTCCCGACGAATGTGAAGAGTTTGGCGAGCACTTGTTCCAGTTCGCTCTCCTCGAGCGGTCGCATCGCGTTTCCCGTCCCCCGATCGCCGTTTTTTTCGCGACACCGCGCGAGAACGACGTCACGCTCGCTGTGATCGCGAACGACGCGCGCGAGATCGCGTCCGTCGCGCTGTGCGCGTCGTCGCTGCGTCGTTTTTCGTCGTGGACGTGGCGGCGGCGCACACATTTCATATGGGCAAACAGTATGGAATCAAACCTTCCGGGACACAGCCGAGGTGTGGCATCCGCGCGCGCGACACTTCCCCGCGCGCATCGCGCGCGACCCATCGCTCGCGCTCGCTCGAGCGCGCCGCGGATCGATCCCGGACGCCCGCGCCCGAGGGTGCGATCGCGTGCGATCGCGATCGAGCGCGAGCGAGCGCGCGCGCGATCGAAGAGAAGAGAATTTCCAATCGCCCCGAGGTTCTTCTGAGCGACGACGACGACGATGAACGGTACCGCGGGCGGACGCATCGCCGCGGGCGCTGGGTTGAACCTACTGGGGCAACACGGTGCCGATCGAAACGCGGAGGCCACGGTGTACGTCGGGAACCTGGACCCGCAGGTGACGGAGGAGTTGCTGTGGGAGCTGTTCCTCCAGGCGGGACCGGTGACGAACGTGTACGTGCCGAAGGATCGGGTGACGAGCACGCATCAGGGGTACGGGTTCGTGGAGTTTAGGAATGAGGAAGATGCTGAATATGTACGTTTTGAGACGCGACGCGCGCGCGCGATGGAGGAGGAGGACGAGAGGGACGCGAGACGCGACGGTGATGACGAAAATATCCGCGCTTCTGATGAGCCTCGGCTCGTGAGGTTAACGATATATTATGGTTGAATTTCTTCGGCTGAGTCGCTATGACGTGGTTCCCATCGTCTGAGCGACGGTTCCGGGTCAGGTCGCGGAGGGAACTCGGACTGACGAGAAGAACGCTTTTTTCGCTCGGCTCGCAGGGTATTAAAATTCTCAACATGGTCAAGCTCTTCGGGAAGCCGATCAAGGTGAACAAATCGGCGGGCGATAGGAGAGATGAGGTGGGCGCAAACTTATTCATCGGTAATCTTGATCCGGACATCGATGAGAAGCTGTTGTACGACACCTTCAGTGCGTTTGGGGTGGTGATTAATACGCCAAAGATCATGCGCGACCCGGACACGGGCGTGAGCAAGGGTTTTGGTTTCGTCGCGTACGATTCGTTCGACGCCTCGGACGCCGCCATCGATGCCATGGACGGACAGTACCTGTGCAACAAGCAGATCAACGTGCAGTACGCGTTCAAGAAGGATAGCAAGGGTGAACGTCACGGTTCTCAGGCGGAGCGTCTGCTCGCGCAGTCCATCGAGCGACCGAAGACGGTGCGTCCGCACACCTTATTCAGCGCTGGACCCGCGAGCACGCCAGCGGCGATGGGCGGCATGGTAGGTCTGCCACCGCCGCCGCCGGGGATGATGGGTGGTATTCCGCCGCCGCCGCCGGGCATGATGGGCGGACTGCCGCCGCCGCCGATGGGTTTTGCGATGCCACCGCCGCCGGGCATGATGGGCGGCGGGTACGCCATACCACCACCACCAGGAATGATGAACGTCCCACCGCCGCCGGGGATGATGCAGAGCGTCCCACCGCCGCCAGGGATGACGAACGTTCCGCCGCCGCCGCCAGGGCGCTAGTTCGTCATCGAGCGCGGCCCGCGCTCATCATCATTAGCCCATAGCCCTCGCACGCGCGTACCCTCGCGCGTACGATTCATAGTTGTGTAGAGAGCCATCGCAATTCGTCGATATCGTCGCGTCGTCGCTTTCATATCGCCTCTTCCCGCGTCCCGCGACGTCCGCGTTCCTCACAAACCGCCGACATGTCCACCGCCCTTCGCCGAGCGGCCGCGCTCGCGCAGCGCGCCCGCGTCGCCACGACGTCTTCCACGCGCGGCACTCACCTCGCCCAGCGCAGAACCTACGCCGCGGATCCGAACGCGGAACCGAAAGTGCCGTACCCGTGGAACGATCCGATGAACCCGAGCCGGTGGAAGGAAGAACACGTGCGTGTCGCGACGCGTCGACGACCGCGCGCGCGGGCGGGCTCGAAAGACGCGCGTTTCCCTGACGCGCGTCCACATCAAATGTCGCGTCGAACGAATCTTGGCGGACGACGCGCGAGACGAATGAATCCAGAGAGACTGACCTCGAGTCGCGGTCGGCGCGCAGGTCGTGTTCGCCGTGCTCGGCGGGTGGGGCGTCGTCATCTTCGGCGCCAAGTCCGCGTTCTCGTGATCGCGCGGTAGAATATTTTGACGACGATGACGACGATGTTTTGAAAATCCAGTCGCGTCCGACGAGGTCGAGCGAGCGGGCGTTCAGAGCGCTATCGCTCGAGCTCGCGCGGACGCGCGTGTAAGCGCAAGCCAACAATGTTTGAATGAATCCCCGCACACGCCGGCGCATGCCCGACGACGCGAATCGAGAATCGAGAGCTCGAACTCGCGCGCCCGCGTACGAAAACTTGTGGCCCATAGCGCTCGCGCCGCTCGTGCCCGCGGTCGGTTTGGCGTGTCGAGCGAGTAAAGATCCAGCGATTCGCCTCGGCGTCCCCGGCGCCGTCGCGTTGGGTATTCTCGTCTTCGCCCACGGCTTCGCGCTCTCGGTGAGCAGTGACTCGAAGTGATTCTATAGAGACGATCGACGATGGGCGGTCGAGTGAGAGCGACGAGGCGATGGACGTGGGCGCTCGCGCTCTGCGCGCTCGCGCTCGCGCTCGTCTCGGGACGCGGGGCGATCGCGCAGGATTCGTCGACGGTGAACGCCGGCGCCGTTGGACGGTGTCACAGAGAGCTCGCAGACGCTAAATCGCGAGTGGCGGCGGCGGAGGGGCGAGCGATGCGAGAAACGTCGGCGCGAAAGCGGCTGGAGCACGAGGTTGCGCGGTTGGAGGAGGCGCTGGAGGAGGCGCGAAGACGGACGGATTACGCGCATATGGCGACGACGATGGCGAAGGAGGCCGGTGAACGGGCGAAAAAGTTGGCAACAGAGGCGAAACCGATCCTGAAGCGCGCGGTGAAGGAGGCAAAGCCGATGATGGAACGCGCAGCGCGAGCGGCGAAGCCGATGGTTCAGCGTGCCGGAAAGCGGGCAAGGACGACGTACGAGAAGGAAATACGACGAATGAAGAAGGTTTGGAGCCCGCTTAGGAGACGAGTAAAGACGAAGATGCGACAGCACGACGGTCTGAGGCGATACGCGACGGATGACAACATTGAGTTTGCGTTTCAAGCGGCGTACACGCTCTTCCTCGCGTGGGCCGTGATGCGAGTCATGGGTGTGATCAATCACGTGGCGTTCGGACGACGAGCTCGGCCCGCGCAACGCGTTCCTCGGGATGTTCGACGAAAATCGGTCGAACTGCGACCGCTCTCACCTGATCCGAGAGGATAGAGCGCGAGACGTTTCGGCCCACACGCTTTGTGTATAAACTAATTTTCTACATCTTCACGTCTTCTATGCTGTACTGTATCGTGTCTACTACCACTACTGCCTTCTATTGTGTAATGATTTGTTACGGGGTATTATGCAGATGACTAATATTGTTGTCTTTTGACATCTGCGTCGGCTCGTGCCGATGAAGGTTCATGCCGTCTGCGTCAGATCGAGTGTGCGCGTGCAACGATGCGGCGTTCCCAAATGCAGGTCCGGATTCGTGTAAACCAGCAAATTCTGAGAACTCCATAAAGTTCGACGCCGTATTCGACACGGACGTTCGCTTCGCGTTCGTTAGCCACTCGTTTTCTCTTCGATCGTCCAACATCGCGTAGTCATCGTCTGCAGACGAGTTGGCGACGTTGGTGTTGGCGTCGAGAAGCTCGAGCCACTCAGGAGAGAACCAGCCAAACTTTTTGAAGAGTAACACGCGTAAAGGCATGAGCGCCATTATGAAAATGGGAAACGTCAAAGCGATGGGCGAACTTCGAATGCCCCAGAGCACGCCGACGCACGCGATTTGAACGCACGTGAACGCGTGAACTCGACTGAGTGGGACGTGTCTGACATACGACGTCGGCGGATGCAGTCGCGGCTCCATGAAACCAATCTTGATCCGCTCCCAGAAGTGGTTTTCGTACAAACCTGTGATACCGGTGTAAATGAAGAGACCAAAGAGCACGCACATCGGGATTGATTTCAGAACCGGAATGACGACGAAACTAAGAGCCACGAGGACGTTGACGAGCAATGGACTCAGGCGCTGCTCGTGCACTTTCATCACCTTTTGGCGCGTCTCACCATCGACGACGAATTCTTCCACGTCGCTCAGCGCAAGCACATACTGTGGCGAGTGTGGAAGTGAACCCGTCGGCGGTGGAAGTCCGAGAAGACTGGTGATGAACACCAGAATTGCCAAGACGGCAAAGTTCAAGTGATACGCCGCGCCCTTGCGCATATTCTTTTCCGGCGCGTTGCACAGGAGTGTCGCGACGTTCATGTCGACATAATACAGACAGGTCAACATAAGCGCTGGAAATATGGCGATCAAAGGAATGTACTTGTTCCCAGAGCTCAGATCGATCCACCATTCGCGCTGCATGGACGGCTCAAAATCCGAGGACAACCGCAAGCGTTCCAATCCGGGAATGTCGCACAGTTTAGCCGTGACAGTCGCAATAATGACGGCGGAGGCGAGACCGAAATCGGCAGTGAGTTCACGAATCGTCGTGTTCAAGTATGGCGAACTGCGAAGCGTCAGCGCCCACATACCAAGCTGCACCGTCATCACTCCGAGAATCAGACTGAAGAGCGCCGCCGCAGTGGAGTACTCGTCGTTGTCGAAGTACGAAAACAGATTCTTCAATCCCTCAAAGATGAAAATCACGCACACGAAGAGGCTGAAAATGTCTTGCGTGAACTTCGTGCACTTGTTCGCTACGAAGGCGCAAGAATCACTCAGAGCGATGGCGAGCATGAAAATCGCCGTCCACAGGCCCACCCACGCGTGCGTGACGAGGAAATCAATCTTCCACGACTTGCACCGTTTGTAGAGCTCGATGATGAACACCGTCTGCGGGCCCGCGGGGCGCAGCACGATCTCGGGTTGACCCGCGAAGACGGCCCAGAGGATGCCGCTCAGGGCTTGGCAACACAGGTACTCCATCGCGCCCATCATCCCCGACGTCTCCTTGTAACACAACCCCCCGAATGCGATCGCCGGTCCGAGACACGCAAAGTACATGTACAGCGTCGCGCTTAAGCACTTTGTCGGTGACTTGAATCCATCCACCCAATCGTCCTTGTACAGCGGCCATCGTCTACGAATGTCGCTCGCGACGCCGCCCGCGAAGACTCCGGAGAACTCCGCCCCTCGTCTCGACGCCATCTCCGCCTCTTCCTCAACCTTCCTGAGGTGCTCTCCCGTGAGCACCGAGCACGCCTCCTCGTACGCGTCCACCAAATCTTTCGCCGTCCGCGCGCGTCGGCAATCCAGCACAAAATCCGTGTCCCGAATCAATCGAAACATCGCCATCTTCATCGTCTTCAGCGCCTCCAACCGCGTCATCCCCTCCAGCGCCCCCCTCGTCGCGCTCGTTCGCGGCACCGTGACCAACATCACAACCTTTGTGTTCCTCCCATCCGTCGCGCCTAAATTCACCTCCCTATCCAGCGTCACGATCGCCAATCGCCAATCGCTTCCCTCCGTCTCCGCGTTCGCGGACCCGACGCCGCCGCGCGTCCCGCCCCCCCCCCCGTCCACCGTCTCCGCGTCCTCGCCCACGAGCGCCGCGCACCCGCGTTCATTCGCCGCCGTGAACACCCGTCCCACCCCTCGATCGCCCGCACCGCGGCGCACCGCGCGCACGAGCGCGCCGACGACGTCCGTCTCGCGCCATCGATGCGTCCGCGCCTCGCACGCGCCTTCGCGCACCGCCGCGCGCACGTCGCTCGCGACCAGGCGCACCCACGACGGGAACGCGCGCTCGGCGTCCGCGGCGTCGTCCGCGGACGCGCGCGCGGCCATCGCGCGCGGCGTCGCGCGATGTCGCGGCGTCAGACGTCGACCGGTGATTCGACCGGGACGCCGCACCGGTGGTTTTCGTTGGATGTCACCGATCGCATCGGTGACATCGGGAAATCGAAAGGTGCGCAGGGGTCGTGACTCGTGACGGTGATGGACGCCGTGAGGGGTCGATCGCGACGCCGACGCGCGCGACCGCGCACGTCGACGCGCGTCGTCGTCTAGATGCGCGCGACGTCGTCGGTGACGCGCGGTACGTTCGTCCCGCGCGCGCGAACGCTCGGAAAGGGTCGTGGAGGCGCGCGTCGGACGCGATCGCGGGTGATGTCGACGCGGGCGGCGATGACGCAGGATGAATTAAAAAAGCTCGTCGGATATAAATCCGTGGACGATCACGTCGAGAGCGGTATGGTGGTCGGTCTCGGTACGGGATCGACGGCGTACTTCGCGGTCGAGCGCGTCGGGCAAAAGCTGGCGAGCGGGGAGCTGAAGAATGTGATCTGCATCCCGACGAGCGAGCGCACGCGCGAGCAGGCGGAATCGCTGAAGATTCCGTTGTGCACGCTGAACGAGAAGTCGGAACTCGATGTCGCGATCGATGGCGCGGATGAGGTGGATCCGGCGTTGGCGTTGGTCAAGGGCGGCGGCGGCGCGCTGTTGCGCGAGAAGATGGTGGAGGTGATGGCGAAGAAGTTTGTCGTCATCGTCGACGAGTCCAAGCTCTGCAAGGGACTCGGACCGGGATTCCCGTTGCCGGTGGAGATCACGCCGTTCTGCCACATGCACACGCTGCGTACGATCGCAAAGTTGCCCGCGCTCGCGGGTTGCGAGGCCATCCTCCGCATGGGATCCTCGTCGAACAACAAGATCGACGGCGATAACATCGCGGTTACGGATAACGGCAACTACATCGTCGACTTGCACTTCAAGTCCCCGATCAAGGATCCGGTCGCGGCCGCGAGCCAGCTCAAGAACTGCGTCGGCGTCGTTGATCACGGTTTGTTCGTCGACATGGCTTACCAAGTCATCGTTGCGGGCAGCGATGGCATCCGCGTCGCCGGCACGGATGGCGAGAAGCCGTGGTGGTAAAAGAATCGCGCCGCTGACGCCTCGTCGAATGCCAAGTTTATTAATACGAAATAACGATGAATCCACATCATAGTTACCCTTTCGAACGTTTTCACAAGTCTAAGTTTTATTCCACGGTGTGATCGAGCTCGTTGAGACCGCGCGAGGCGCTCAAACGTTTCCTCAACACATCGAATTCGCGCTCATTCATGTGCACCAGATAGCATAGGAGTCGATACAACGCCGAGAGCTCACCGAGCTGTTTCGCCGTCTTCTCGTTAATCTTCGCCTCAAGTTTGATTCCGGGCACTGCTTGGAGCAAGACACGCGGGAGCGGCTGAGAGCACGCCTGGCATCGTCTCCAGAGCGCCCCTCCGTCATCTCGTCCTGGAACGATGGCCGCAACCGTCGCGCCGGCAAGCGCGATGAGAGACTGAATGACGAGCTCGGAGTAAACGAGCAAGCACGCCACGACCTTTAAGACGAGCCTGAAAGGGATTATCGAACCCTTTCCAACCACGACAAACGCGTCGAGGGTGGCATGCGCCGCCGCATCGGCGCGCTCGGCAAAGCTCTGAGAGTCGTCAGACTTCATCTGGTTCACGCTTTGCACGGCCGCAGAGGCGACCTCTGCGGCTTTGAATGTCATACGCGACACGAGCTCAGCTTCGTGCTTCATAAACGCGCCGAACTCTTCGGCGTGTTGAGCTGCCGCGCGTCGAGCCGATTCTGCTGCCGCCGCCGCGCGCCGCGCCGCTGTCTCTGCGCTCTGACTCGCCCAATCCTGACACTCTGTCGCCCAACTCCTCTGCTGCTCCGCGATGGGTGATCCCGTGTCGACGTCAGACTCGCGCGCTGACGGCGATGCGGACGATTTCGAGAGTCCGTGTGTGCGCTCGTACCACGCGTTCGCATCCTTGTATCCCATCTCGTACAGTTGCTTGAGCTTGTACGGCTCTGGCGGGTAAAAGCACCACCAGATTGGAATGTACTTGCTCGGCTTGATGTCTGCGCGCGAGGAATAAAATGGATTCACGATGACGATGTTTGGGTTTGCCGCCTTGCAGTGGAGCTTGCTGAACGTGCCGTCCGGCTTGAATCCCTTCCACACTTGCATGTCCGACACCGCGCCGTCCAGGCACAAACCGAAACCGCGCAACCAAATTGGTAACCCGCTCAAGGGCACGATGCACGCCGAGCACAGCAGCGCGGTGATCAAGAAATCGTACGATGGGTAATCACTGATTCGAAGATTCTTATACGACGGAAAAATCCTCGTGATCGACACCTGTAATCGCCCGCTCAGTAACTCGTGCGCCCTCGGATCACAAAACTCTGTCATCGCGCCTCGACAATACGCCCTCAACTGAAACGCTCCCAACACGCTCCTCCGCGCTCGCGCCGCGCATATGTACACATACTGCGCCAACGCGTCCAAATCGCAATCCATGAACAACAGCGCCCCCGAGAGCGCCCCACCGGAGGTTCCGTACACCTTGGTCTTCCTATCGTCGCCGACACGATTGCGCCGTCGAGCCAGTCAGTCATCGCATCCATCACGCGCGCCCGAACGTCCTCCGCGCGCGTCCGACATCGTCCACACCGCGTCGATGGACGTCGAAGCACCCCTCGCACCTCGCCATGCCGCGTTCCCGCAGCGCTTTCACCACGCCCACGTAGTACACGAACAACCACCCCGAGCTCCCTAACGCGATCTCGTACTCGAACCGCCCGGCATCGCCGGACGTCCCGGCGGGTTCGTCCGTCGTCGCCCTCGCGGTGGGTTCGTCCGTCGACGCCCTCGCGCGCCCGTGGCGCATGCCCACGCGCGCGCGGTGCGGTGCGGTCGACGACGTCGAGGCGTGGGGCGATTTCAAACAATCGTCATCGTCGTGAACCCTGGGTGACGCCCACGGCATCGATGGGTGTCGTACTGTGGTGCCTTTACGTCCATGTGGACATCACACGTGTGACGCAACCGGGGCGCGGCGCGACGACGACGGCACGACGCCGCGCGCGACCGGCGCGCGCGCGATCGCGAGCGCGTCGCGACGTGAAACGCGCGTCGCGCGCGCGCGCGGTGGGATGTACGCGCGCGCGCGGCGGGAGGCGCTGCGAGCGACGACGGACATTGAACCGTCGGAACTCTCGAGAGCGTTCGATTTCAGGTGCGCGAGAGCGGGCGTCGGACGCGCGATGGGGTGACTGACGACGCGTTCGATCGACGGGGACGTTCGTCGTAGGTATTTCAATAGTTTACAGAGCGAGATGCTGGAGTTTTTGGTGAACTCGCGACGGTCGTTCGTGATGAGTGCGTAAAGCGAGCGCGCGCGAGAGGTGCCGCGTTCCGAGAGACTGACGACGACTGGTTCGATCGACGAACAGGCGCGCCGACGGGGAGCGGGAAAACGACGGTGTTCGAGCTGGCGATGTTAGCGGCTCTTCGAGGGCCGAGTGTGGTGGCGAGCGGGGGGATCAACGGACCGAACAGGAGGAAGTACGTGTGAATCGTAGACATCGACGCGACGAGACACTGACCGATTTCGCGCGCAGGGTCATTTATCTCGCGCCGAATCGAGCGCTCGTGAGCGAGAAGGCGAGAGAATGGAAGCAGCGATTGGGAAGGATCGGTATCACATTCGTGGAGCTCACTAGTGATCAGAATTACAGAGGAGACGTGTGGGGAGAGATTGAAAATGTGGATGTGATTTTGGCGACGCCGGAGAAATTTGATCGAGTGACGCGCTTGGACGCGAACAGAGGAGGGATGTCATTCTTCAGCGACGTCGCCGCTGTGCTTATAGACGAAGTGCATCTCATCGGTGACGATCGTGGTGGATGTTTGGAGGCCATCGTGAGTCGTTTGAAGCTCTTGTCGAAGTCCGCGGCTCTCTTGCAGTCTCATTTACGAAACGTGCGATTCGGAGCGGTGAGCGCTACGATACCAAACATCGAGAATCTTGCGCAGTGGCTCGATGCCGGTCCCGAGGGCACTTTTGTGTTCGGAGAGGAGTTTCGACCAGTCAAGCTTCAAACTTTTGTGAGGAGTTTTCGAGACGCAACGAATGACTTTCTCTTCAGCAAATTCTTAAAGCAGCACGTCTACGGCGTGATACAAGAATTTTACCGAGGAAAGCAGACAATCGTCTTCTTGGGTTCACGCGATAACGCCCTGCAGACCGCGAAGGAATTAGTCGTGGCTTCTCGCAACAATGGTAACGTGTACGTAAATCCGAGTTGTGCGCATCTCCTGCAAGAGGCTGCGAGGCGAGCGAAGAACAAGGGTCTGGGTGAGTGCATCGCCGCGGGCGTGGCGTTTCATCATGCCGGTCTGGAGCGAGAGGATCGTGAGCTCGCTGAGCAGCTATTTCGCGACCGTTTGATTATTGTTTTGTGCTCCACGAGCACGCTGGCCATGGGCGTCAACCTTCCAGCATATTTGGCCGTCGTGGCTGGGACGCAAGTCTATGACGGCGGCGGTACATACAAAGAGCTTTCCATGGATAATCTGCTTCAAATGATCGGTCGAGCCGGTCGTCCTCAGTACGACACCGAAGGTGTTGCTGTCGTGATGACAAAGAATTCTATGCGAGGTCGTTACGAAGGTTTAGTGCACGGCCGATTTCCACTGGAATCAAGCCTTGGCGCTTCCTTGCCCGAGTACTTGAACGCAGAGATAAGTTGTCGAACTATCAACTCCATTGACGACGCGTTCGACTGGGTCAAGAGTACATTTTATTACATTCGAACTTCACACGCACCGCAAAAGTACGGAGTTCAGCGAGATGCGGAAGACGCTGTGAAGCGATCGATTGAGTCAACGATCCACGAACTCGTCTCTACTGGGATGTGCGAAATGGTTGGGAACTCATTGCGACCGCTCAGGGCTGGTGACATCATGAGTCTTCGCTATTTACGATTTAACACGATGAAGAATATTATGAAGAATGTCGCAAGTCCGACTTACGCGAACTTTCTGAAAATGCTGTGTGAGAGCGAAGAGCTTTGCAACGTCAAGCTTCGTCGAGACGAACGAAAGTTGTTGAAGGAGCTCAATCAAGAACAACGTATCGTCCGATTCCCGGTGCAGGAGGCGTCACCGAAGGGGAAGAAGTTATCAATTGCAAAAGTCATCAGAACCGGGGGAGAAAAGCTGTATCTCGTCGCGCAGTACGCTCTCACTGATATCATTGAGCCGACGATTTCGCTCCTACCGTCGATGCGCATGGAGGGCGAAAAGATTTTCCATCTGGGAACTCGCATCATGCGCGCGGCTTCGGAATATTATCAGTCGGTGCAATCGTTCTCTGCCGCGGTGAACGCATTCGCTCTCGCCAAAGGGATTGACGTGCAAAAGTGGCCAGACTCAAACATGCACGTCTCACAGCTCAAGCACGCTCGAATGAAGAACATGGTCAAAAAGCTCGCCTTGGCGAAGATCACGACATTCCAAGACGTGGAAGCCGCTGACCCTCGACGAATCGAAATGAAGGTTGAAAAGCAATTTCCCTTCGGGAACACGCTGCAGGGTGATGTTAAGGACTTTCCGTCCGAGCTGAAGATTAAGATGTCTCATCACGTCGTGTCAAAGGAGATCTACAACATCGACGTTACAATTTCTTTCAAGGATACTTCATCGAGCAAACTGTGCACTAATCACCTCCCTAAGAAATATCAAGGAACGATATTTGTCGGAAGCGAACACGATGACCGGCTACTCTACATTCAGCGGATTCCAATCAGAGAATTCAATGTAGATTTGACTCAGGAAGCTTCCTCGGTCGTTTTGCACGGAAGATTCAATTGTTCAAATGTTCCGGGTGACAACGCGCCGTTGTGCCTCAAGGCTCACATCATCTTCGAAGGCTGCGTTGGACGTGACATTGAGGAATACTACACGGTCGCGCGTGACGGAAATCGAAGTCCCTGCACGCCGAACAAGAGTTCATCAACACCGATATATTCTTCTTCGCCAGCGAGATTGAAGCAAACGACAATCGTCATGGACAAGCAGACTAAGCGCTATCGGTTGGCGGGTTTGGACAATGCCGTGCGCAAAATTGTTGATTTCGAGGATTTCGAGATGCCGAATGAGGGAAGCTCGCCCAACTCTCGCTCTCGTAAGAAGTCTTTGCACAAGGATGACATATGTAACCGATGCGGACAGCAAGGACACTGGGCAAGCCAGTGCACGCTCCCGGACACGAGATCGGAAGACGAGCGACCTGGCCCGAAACCTGGTGACCGCTGCCGAAAGTGCGGCGAACTGGGACACTACGCCAGAACCTGTCCAATGGTGCTCGCCACTGAAACAGCGTTGCGAGGAACCGATTCAGATTCGCAAGACGACGAAAGCTGGGATTTCATCTTCTCAAGCTGAAAGATATGTATTAATGACGCGCGCGCGATGCGAATGAACGGATATGTAATATGATAACAGTGGCATCCTATGTAGAGATGGCCGGCGTCGCGACGTCATCCTGTTGAAAGTCGATGTCAGACTCGACCGCTTCAATGCTTACGCGCAAATCCTGAATCGCCGTCACGAAAAGCTGCTCCAAACTTTCCGGTTGATCGAGTGCCCTGTGCGTGTCGAGAACCTTACAGCATGCTCGATAAAGTTTCCAGAGCGAACGAACGAGTTGAACGCTGTCTGCGCGCGACAAAGATGGCGCCGGAGTACCAGGCGATACTGTCACTGCTGAAATCGGTGTCGTCATTGCCACAGACGCCGGAGATGGTGGCGGTGCCTTCATATTCGGCGACAGTGATGACGTGGACGGTGACGGATATGAAGCGCTCGTTGGGGTATCGAGCGGGATTCCCATACCCATCGGGACCGCGGTTTCGCTCAAAACTCTCTTGTGCAGTGAAATGGGAGTGCGAGGCATTGTGCTGCGCGACTCAGGCGTTTGCGGCTCGGGAAGTAAACTGATGGTACGCGTCGGCGTCAAGAACTGCGCCGCGGTGACTTGGTTGCTTCTCACTATCGCACTTGGTAACTCGGTTTCGAAGAATGAGTTGATCAAAGAGGGTACTCCTCCATTCACGCCAGCCGCAAGCGAACCTTGTAACAAACGCTGCAGGAGCTCAGCCTGTGGCTTGCGCGCATTCGCCGCCGCTAAAAGAGCGACCGTCTGCTCTTCGAGCATCTGAATCGCACTTTGGCATGGATTCATTTCTTCTACTTTGGAGTCGAGCACGCGCAAGCGAGGGAGAAGACCGGGAAATCGACCTTTAACTGTGATGGTGGTGCGTCTCCGTCCTTGATACCGAAGCGATGCAGAAATGGGGACTTGCGATGGTCTCATCTCTCCATCCTCAGTGAACAAAACGGGAGTGTCGAACGTGAACGTGGAGCAGCCGGAAAATGCCATGCCGCCAACTCCTCCTCCGATGGCATTCTGGGCAAGAGGGATGGCTCGTCTTTGCACTGCAGTTATCTGCACGCCTGCGCATCCTTCGTCCATCGAAGTGTCTGAGGTTGTGGACAGAACCTTGATCTGCGCCCTACTCGGTAGATAGCTCGATAACTGTGAGATAATTTTTTTATTCATCTCTCCCAACGTGCGATCGTTGCATTCGCGGTAGATCCATTCAGAGTCTTGCATATCATCCCACAGATCACCGAGTAAGCGCACGCGCCAAAACGTTGCTGGTTCAGGAGGTGGCTTTCCTCGCATGTCCCACTCGAATCTCTTAGGATCACCGACACCGGACGTAGCCTCCAAACGTTTGAAAAGTTCGGCCATCATCGCGTGTGATTCGCTCAACGAACCAAACTGTCTGTGTGTCTCCCACGAAATTTGAGCCGTTTCGTTGACTCTCAAAGCCGCTTCGAGGTGGCTGCCCCTTGTGAACAACTCCACACCTCTCGAGAGATGGGACAAAATCGCTTCTTCGTTGATTTCCTCAGTACCGCAGCGAATTCCCGCCACCGCGGGAACCGGTGAAGTTTCCTCCGTCAGTGCAAAGAAAGAATCTCGCAAAGATTGCACGTCATGGTCAAACCACACGCACTGCGTTGGCGCCGCGATTGAAAATGCTTGCATCGCGATAATGCCAGCCGCAGTCGACGCTTCGGCCGCCTCGACCCAGTGTTCCGCGCTGGCAAGTCTGCTAGATAGAGAGCACAGGACCTTCACGTGAGCAGCTGGGGACGACTTGAGAGCGAGTGCGAGCTCTGCCTCAAGCTCCGCCGCACGTGGGACGTTGAGCGTGCTTCGTGGGTTTATTGTCGCATCCGCAAGACGCCGAATGCACTCTTCCGCGCGGTCCAGCGTGCCAAGTGTGCCTTTGACCGAGTTATTCCAACCGGTCGGGCTCACCTCGGTTCCAGACTTCAGGGTCTGCAACGAAAGAGACAAGCCTTCCTGGCACGAAATAGGACGGAGCGGGAAAAACGCGGCGTGCATCGCATAAATGAGCGTGGGACACAGCTGCTCACTCGTTCCAAACACATCCACTGCCGCCTCTAACATCGTGCGTAAGCTAGCAACCGCGAGCTCTCGAACCGGTGGGGGACGAGCTGCCGCCTTGAATACGGCGATGGCAGCCCCTTGCAAGAACGCATACGGCGTAATGCCAGGCGCATCGGCAGGCTTTGGCGGATACTCTTCCACCGGGTCTTGCTCTTTCCGAGGATGCAAAGACGCCATGAGCACTTTTCTGTGCTCTCGAATGAGCGCATTCAAAATGGGAGCTGCCATTTGCCACGAGGATACGCTCTGCGGTCTCGATAAGATGGCGAGCATCACTCCGAGAAATCCTTCCAAAGCGTTGAACGACTCAAATTCGTCAACGTCTTCATCTGATTCTTCTCTCGTGGAGTCATCTAAAGAAATTGACGAAGGTGACGACTTGGTACTCAATCCTTGAATGCGTACCGTCTTATTCGGATTTTGAACCTTACTCCGCATGACACCCATTGCTCGAGCGACTCGAATGACACCCCATTTTGAGTTTGGACTACTGCACTCTTGCCATTCGCGAATGATTCGAAGGATAATTTTGTACACACACGTGTTGAGATGGCCGGCCTGCGATCTTCCATCTAAGTCCGCATGCATTACGCCTTGAGCTAGAGAGACTGGTCCGCTTGGTGACCACGTATCGCTCTCATCGCGCTCGTATGCAAAGTCCTTGGCGGCCATAGAAAGGATGCTCACAAAGTTTTTCATGCGAGAAGCGTCTGCACGAAGCCAGTCCCACATCTTGGCAGTGTCGGCGTCTCGAGCTAGCATGAGTACGCTAACAAGAGCATCTCTTCGCGCTACGAGTGGTAATTCTTCGATGGTTTGACGGTTGTTTATGAGAAGTCGCAGAATCGGCGCGTACGCCGCCGCGATGGATCGTCTCGCTCCGGCGGACTGCCATGAGCGATCCCACGCATGCCTTGTGAGTGCGGCTGCGATAATGCGTGCAGCACACGCCGCTCTCAAGTTACTTTTCGGACGACTCACGTCAGTCGTGCACAAATTCAGACGCATCGCGTCAGTGAAAGCATCGATGAGACCATCGCCAGCTCCGAACTTCCCGTCCTCTGGACTCCATCCGTTCTTGCCATTGTTCACGGCCGATGCAGTGATGATGTCCAAGATAACTGGTGAGGAGCAGAGCGTGTCGTAAAATTCTCGGAGCAAAGCGGTGTGCACGGAGTTACCCTCACTCGCGCTGAGATTCTTAATGTGCATCGAGGCCAGCCGAGTCGCCAGCGATGCGAGAGGACCAGCGCGGCCGAGAAGAATTGTACTTCCATTGCTCGCGCTGGGTTGTTTTTTTATCCCAGGAATGGCAAAGAGCAACGATAAGAACATGGCTATCCCGCAGTTCAAATTTCTTGCCTTTTCGAGATCCGGATTCTGGGGTGCATTTTGCTCACCTCGCGTCTTCACTTCACTCGATAAAATGTCAATGATCTGCGTTAAGGCTAATTCATCGTTTTCGACGGAAATTGCGTTGCTCGGAGACTGCGCACGCTCGAGCGCGACAGCTCTATGAATCATACCTAGAAAGAACCAAGACATCGACAAGGCTTCCTCGTATGGAATGTAGGACTCTCTCGTCGCCGCCAACACAGCCGAGTAACGTCTCGCAAGAATCGTGTGGATTGGTGTCCCCGCTCCTCGCGAGGTGCCAGCCAGTTGCAGCTTGGACAAATGTTTGCTAGATGAACGCTCGAGGGAACCAAAGGCTAGCGTCACGTACGCTTCCAGAGGTGGACTATGACTCACCACACCATTGACTGCCGGTTTCGGACCTGGATCGATGCGTTGGACTTGAGCGACAATGCGCACCAGAGTGTGAAAAGCCAACGTGCCCATGTCCCGTGTTTCGTCCAGTAAATCATTCTTCGGAAGGGCTGAATCCATGTTGTACTTGCCCAAATCAACGCTTCCACCTAGATCGTCACTCAGTCCGGATTGAAGCGACACCATGTCGTCGTCATCTGCTCCTCGACGCGAATCCCGACTCAGACGCGAGCTGAGTTGCTCCTCTTGCTCCTCGGGCTCGGGATCGGCCACTCTAAGCGCCAAGCTAACCAGAAGATTCAGTATGGCTGGCAAGTGTTGAATTAACGCTCTGTCCTTCGCGAGTGAAAGTTCGCTCACGGCAACTCGCAATTTATCCTCTGTCTCGGGCGTTTGAGTATCGCCCCACGCTGCGCACGCGGAGAAGAGAGCGCCAACATGGACATCTCCTGTGTGCATCGTAGACGCGAGCCGAAGGCGCACGTGTACGCACTCTTTTCGGTCCTCCCAGTAAGGCATGTGCGCCCGGACATTCGACTGCAAATATTTTGGTAAAAGCTCACGAACGGCGACAAGACTCATGTCGCCTCCGCTGGGAGTCGCCGCGTTCGCAATGTTTGCCGCCAACGTTTCAGGTTGGTCGCAAAGTTTTATGACTGAATGACCGAGCAACTCCTCTTGACCAGCATTCGTACCGAATATACCAGTCGTGGCGCTCTGTGCGCCGTAAATACTCAACACAATGTGATGCGAAGGATTTAGTCGTACTGGTAATCGCACACGCGCCTCGTGATGGAAAACTCCACCCTTTGCTCGCAGACGACTCATGGTGGTCCAGCTTTCCCGACAGAGACCTCGGCCACACGGCGACGGAAACGCGAGTAAGCCCTTACCGTCGATATCCAGGTCGTCATCTCTGAGCTGCACGCGCACGCGAAGATCTTGACGCTTGCCGATGTCCAATATTTTCACGTAGACGTACAGGTCGCGCGACAAGCCGTCGTCGACGGCTCCTCCCCACGCCATCTCCCAGTCCAGCGCCGTGTTATGCGTGAACGAAACAAGCTCTTTAACGAACGTGACACCAGCGGCGTTAGTGGACCCGTTCGTCGCGGCGCCGTTTGTCATCTCCACGCCGGGAGATGACATTTTCAGCGGACTCAAGAGACACTGCATCTTGCATCGAATCGGTTTGTGTGATTTCAACGAGTGATTCGTACCGGACGACAGCGCCGCATCCAGTAGAGACATTTCATTGTAATTCTCCTTCACTCTATACATCTCGGTACAACTCGTTTCCTCGAGCAGTGAAGAGGCGCCGATGGCGCCGCCGGCGCGCGCGTCAAAAATTGGCAAAACTGCCCACGCAAGCGTATTCCGTCTTTTTGACAGCGTCGTGTTCTCCACCTCGTTTGCGGCAAGCTGCGAACTGCCCTCTGATGAATGCACTGAAGTCACCGATCGAGGTGGTTTACTTGTCTGCGCCGCTTGCTGACGAAGGACTTCGATGCCGAGCACGCGTTGACGCTCTTTGTCCGCGTGCGCCTTCGCCTTACGCAGATCCTTATGCGTGTACACCTTATCCTCGATCCCACCCTCGTCCGGTACGAGGTGCGTGAGGTGTGCGATGAGTCGTATGTTTGGTGAGACGGACTCGGCGGGGATCGTGAACGCCGCCGTTTGCTTGGCGTTTTTCGCGTTCGGCCAAGAGAATAGAAAATTTTCACTCAGCTTGACTCGCGCCTGCAAATCGTACAGCGCCATCGTTCCCTCGATCGTCTCCAGCGCCCCGACCTCGAATGAGATGTCGGACACCTGAAGCGTGAACCGCACCGTGCGCGCCTCCCGCGCCGCCGCCGTCGCGGACACCGCCGGGGTCGCCCCTTCACGCGCGAGCGCGCTCGCGGGCGTCCTCGGGAGCGCCAACGAACCCGGCATCGGCGGCATCCCTCGCATTCCACCGTCGTAGAGCTGCATCAACGACCCATCCGTCGCGACGTCCGACGTCGACGTCTCGCGCTCCGCCCGTCGCCGCGCGTCGCCGTCATCCGTCTCCCCATCATCCGACCCCCCCACCGATCCCCCATCGCTCCCGCGCGTTCGTTCCGCATCATCATCATCGTACCACTCCCGCGCGCGTCGTTCCACATCCGCCCCGCGCGCCCACCCATCGTTCTCTCCGCGTTCGAGCGCCAACCACCGTCCGCGTTTCGACGCCACGAGCGCCTCCACGTGCGCCGCGTCCGTCTCCCCCCGCTCCACCGCGTCCCGCGTCCACCCACTTCCGTGTTTCTCACTCCCACCCCGCCCCTCGGTCGCGAGCGCGCCAGAGAACGACCCACGCGTCGTCGTCGTCGCCCCACCCCGACGAATCGCCCGCCACGCCATCGCGTCGATGGATGAATCGATCGCTCGCCCACACCCGCGCCCCGTCGCCCGCGACGCGTCGCCCTCGTCCGCGCGATCGCCGATCCCGCGTCCGCGTCGACCGCGCCCGACGCGCGCGCGCACCTGCGGCGTCGACGCGATCGCCCATCGCGACGACGACGCGACGGATGGGTCGATGCACGATGCACGATGAAAAAGTACCCGTAACTATCCCCACGACTTCTCGAGCGCGCACGAGGTCAACCACCGGTGGTCTATAAACCCTCACCCGGGTGGGGTCGCGCCCGCTTGTCAACGAAGCCGTGGGGGGCGACGCGCCGGCGCGGGCGTCGATCGCCGGTCGTCCCGAATCAAACAGTTCCGCGGATCGCTCGTCCGCGACGAGGACGCGGTCGGCGCGCGCGCGCGGGCGGAGGCTCGCGCGCGGCGCCGCTGCGGCGTCGGCGACACCGAGGCGGGGAACCGAGCGGGTGTCGTCGGCCGCCGCGTTCGGCGCGCGGGGCGCGAGCGAGAGGACGGGACGACGTCGCGCGGTCGACGGACGCGTCGAGACTGAGCCGTATCTTTTGTGTGGGTGCGTGTCGTCGCTTAGGGGAGACAAACTTTTTTGACCTTGCGAAGGCTTTTAATTTTTAATCAAAGAGCTTGCATTGAATTCAGTTCTTCACCGATTACCCGTTACAAAAGTTATTACTCGTATCACATTTCGCGGGTGGACGCGAGGCATTTCCTGTAGCAAGCTTTGCACACGCGCCCGTCACCATCTCTTTGGGGATGACTCCGCTTCCCTCGAGAAACCGCATGCGAGCATAGCGCGCACGTGAACGGTGGCTGATTCGCCCTGCTTGCTTTTTGGTAGCACCCAACGCACACGCGGCCATGGCCGTCTGCGTGCCGGTAACTTCGTTTCCCTTGCAGAAAATCCCCAACGCAAATTTTGCACCGAAAAGGCGGTTTTGACGCGAGTAAAGCGATTTTGTAGCATCTTGCGCACACGCGTCCATCGCCGTCTCCGAGGTAACTTCGTTTCCCTTGCATCTCTCTGTCGCACTCAAGGCACTGAAACTGCGGCTTCTTTGCATACAAAGCGATTTTGTAGCAAGTGTCGCACACGCGTCCATGGCCGTCTCCGTGGGAGTTACTTCGCGTCTTTCCTTGCGGAAAATCTCTGTTGCACCGTCCGCACGTGAACGCCGGCAAAGTCTTCGTACATCGCGTCTTCTTTCCGAATGTCTCTCTGATCTCGTTCCACGTATACTCGCGGGTGACCTCCCTGGTATGGCACACACCGGGCTGAGAAAAGTTCATTCCGATGACGCCGTCCGCGGTGTGCTCGTGCAAGGTCCCGTAGTGCGCGGTGAATACCGCTTCGACGAAGAATCCGGCACTC
Organism: Ostreococcus tauri; assembly: GCF_000214015.3. Taxonomy (NCBI): domain Eukaryota; kingdom Viridiplantae; phylum Chlorophyta; class Mamiellophyceae; order Mamiellales; family Bathycoccaceae; genus Ostreococcus; species Ostreococcus tauri. The sequence continues at coordinate 673,944 of NC_014430.2, read as the reverse complement.
GCAATCGCGCGCGCGACTTCCAAAATCGACGGCGTCGACGTGCACGTTTTCACGTACGTCTTCGCCAACTCGACCGCGCTCGCTTCATCCTGTCCGTGAATGACCCACACACTGCATTGAAAATCAGCATCAGCATGGTCGTCGTCGCCCTTTTGGGCTCGTCGAACGAGTGCGTGTCCTCGCTGCATGTCGTGCGCGCGCCCGTCGCCGAGCAGCGCCGTCAAGTGCTCGTTGATTCGTCGCTCTACATCGATACTTTCCCCGACGTACGCGAACACGAGTCCGTCGTCGGTGCGAATTCTGTAGTGATAGCACCCGCGTACGTTCAGATATCGCGCCATCGATCCCGTGGCCGTCTCGACCTTTTCCAAAGCCTGACGCAACTCGAATTCGCTCGCGTCCAGCGCCATCGCCGCGACGCGAACCGCGTTAAGATTTTGACACGCATACTTTGACTCCGCCGCGTTGAGCGGGGAGGACCACTGTGCGTTTGTTGAACTGGTGGTACGTCGAAATGCACGTTGGCGACACGCTTCATCATCATCCATCATGTCGACCTTCGGCAGCCCCGTCGCCGCGAACAATGGCGCTCCTCTCGCGAGCCAACGCGCGAACCTGTCCGGCGCGCACGCGCTCGGTGAGACGCGCGAGTAAATGTCTGAGATGATGCTCTCGAAATCCACGCCGCGCACCGTCTCATTGTTCATGGTCTTGGCGCACAATTCGGCATTAAACACCTCCAAGGTGACGACCGGTGCTCCTCCGAGTCCGTCCCCGGCGGCGCGTGTGACGTATTTCAACGCGAGCGTCGTCGCCGTCGCGACACCACCAGCGGTATCTTTGGGCGCGTCGTTCTCCACCGGCGCCTCCAATCCGACTCCGCTCGCCGCCTTCGGCGCCGCCTCGTCTCGCCTCGCGGCGTTCGTGACGTCGCCGAGAGCGACGCGTGTCGCCTCCGCCGCGAACGCGACGCGCGCGTTCGCCGCATCCGACTCGGCGTCCGCCTCGGCTTTGGCTTTAGCTTTGGCATCCGCGCCACCGCGACCCCCGACTGGCCAACCAACACGTGCGTTAGCAGCAGATGACGCTTCCGTGAATGCCTCACGGTTTCGCTTCCTCCACCCCGCGAATGCGTAGTCGTATCCACCGCGGTATCCCCGCGGCATTGCTCCCGTCCTGCGCGTCCACGGCGGACAGTTAGTTATTAATCCGCCATCGGCGCGCATCGAACGAACGCGTCACCGTCGTCGACGCCGTCGCCCGCGCGCGCGCACCGCGACGTGAAACAAATCGACGCATCCTTGCGCGCGCGCCCGTCGTCATCGCGCGCTCGCGCGCTCCCCGGCGGCGCGATGCACGCGCCACCGGGGAACAGCGCGCGCGCGATGCGATCTCGACCGATCGCCCCCTCTCCGCGCCGCGACTCCGCGTCGCGCCGCGCATCGTCCGCGAACGAGACGTACCTTTATTCCCTCGTCGATGTCGTCGCGCGCGCGCGCACGGAACGTTCGCGTTCGAGGCGAATTCGCGCGCCGCCGTCGCGCGATTCCAATTCGAAATCGCGCGCGCGCCGAGTGCCGACGCGACGACGCGTCGTCGCCGTCGCAGGCGTCGCGTCGCGCGCGTCCGCATCGCGTCGCGTTTTTTTTTTTTTTTTTTCGCGTCCGCATCGCGTCGCCCCCCGCCGCGACGCGTCGCCACCGGACGCATCGCGGCGGGGTGTGCCGCTCGGCGTCCGATGCGGACGCGACGCGTCGATTCCCCTAGAATTAGGGTCTAGAATACAAAATACCCTAAACGTCTCCTGATTTGTCGGCCATCAAGAAAACATCGAGAGCGTGACGAGGGGTACAATGGCTAAAAGGGGGTAAAACACGGGGCACGGGGGCGACCATCGCATTCATCCGCCGTCCGCGACGGCGCGTTCCGCCCTTTTCCAACACCGACGCGCGTCCGACCCCCGGGACTGAGCATTTTGGCGAGGACAGCCAGCCGCCTATCGATCAACGAGGGGAGGCGAATCGGCACACGGCAACGCGACGACCGACGCGATGCGTGCGCGCGAGCTATGTCCTACGTAACCCTCGCCTCGTAAAAGTGCGGGGCGAGCTCGGTGAGCCAGGATGGGTCGACGACGGTGACGTCGCGCATGTACTCGCGATCGGTGCGCACGGCGGCGCAGTACACCACGCACGGTGGACGGGCGTGGAAGAGGGCGGAGCTCGGGTGGACGCGGAGCTCGCGCGCCCGAGCGCGCGCCGTCGTCGCGCGAAGAGAGTGGAAGACGGAACCGTCGGCACCGCCTCCGTACGGTGCCAGCGCGGCGGCGTTGGCGAAGAAACCAGCCGCGATGGCGCGACGAATCGGAATCGTGTCGTCTCCGCACGACGAATCGGTGAGAACGCCGAGCCGCGCGAGGTGCCGTCTCAACTGCGCGCGAATGTCTCCGGCGCGAAGAAGCGCTCGGTGATTGAGCATGTTTTCGCCCGCAAACTTGGCTTGATTTCGCGCGTCGCGGTACGCGTCGTGAATGTTCAGCATCATCACCGCGTCCCCTTCCTCCACGGCGAAACGATTGCGCATTTCGTCCAGTCGTTTCTTCTGCCCGCGGTGCGTGACCCAAAGCGAGCGCACTTGCTGGTACGCCGCAACCGTGAGCGCCTCTCGAACGCACTCCATCTCTCCGCTCACGAGGAGCATCTTCCCGAGCTGGGGATCGACGGGTAATTCGGCTAGATGAATCCCGAGCGGGTTCGTGAGCTTGGCGTCGTCGTCCAGAGCCTTGAGCGCATACAGGAGCTCGAGCGCCTTGATCATGTTCGCCTCGGGCGGCGGCGACACCCACTCGAAATTCATAATATTATCTATCCCCATGGCTTTGATTTGCAGGACCACGCTCGCTAGATCACTTCGAACGATCTCTGGCGCCGTGACGTCGGCCAACGCTCGATAGTCGATCTCGGTGCACAGGCGAAAGCACTTACCCGGGCGAACGCGCCCGGCTCTTCCGGCGCGCTGGTTCGCGCTCGCCTTGCTCACCGGAGCGACGAACAAACTCTCCATCCCGCGTTCGGGATCGAACGCTTTCTGCTTAGAGAAGCAGCAATCTATCACGTACACGATGCCCTCGATCGTGACGGACGTCTCCGCCACGTTTGTGGCGACGACAACTTTTCGAGTTCCTCTCCTCGCCGGCCTAAACGCCTCCAATTGAGCGGCTGGATTCAATCCCGCGTAGAGCGGGCAAACGACTAAATCTAGCGCGTTACGCGAATTCCCTGAACGACTTTGCATCTCTCGCGCCTCGTCCTCGAGCAAACGCACCGCATCGTCGATCTCTTCCTCTCCCGTGAGAAAGATTAAAATGTCACCCGGACCTTCGCCTTGGTGCACGTCCAGCGCCGCATCCACCGCCCTCTGCACGTAATCCCCAGTCGGTTCATCGGCGTAATGAATCAGTACGCCGTGCGCCCGACCCTCGACGGACATGATCACGGGCTTCTTGGACGGTCCCGCGTCGGCGCCGCGCGCATCGGCGGCGTCGGCTCTGCTCGCGTCAAAAAATTCCGCAAACAACTCCGCCTGAATCGTCGCGCTCGACACGATCAACCGTAGATCCGGTCGCGCACGCTGGACCTTTTTCAATAACCCCAACAACACGTCCGTGGCGAGCGTGCGCTCGTGCGCCTCGTCCACCATCACCACCGAATACTTTGTCAATAACGGATCGTCCGCCAACTCTCTCAACAGCGCGCCATCCGTGCAAAACTTAATCTCCGTCTTTCCCTCCGCGCACACGTCCTCGAACCGAATCGCGTACCCCACGACGTCCCCTAACACGCACCCGACCTCCTCCGCCACCCTCTGCGCCACTGTCTGCGCCGCCACTCGCCTCGGTTGCGTCACCGCCACGCCGCGTCCGCTCGCGCACCACCCGCCCGCTCTCAAATACTGCGGTATCTGCGTCGTCTTCCCGCACCCGGTGTGCCCGACCACGATCGTCGTCGCGTGACGTTCGACGCAGTATAACAACTCGTTCTCGTGCGCGGCGATCGGGAGCGCTCGGCGTCGCGCGCTGAGGCTTTGCTTGGGATTTTTCTCAAAATTGATGATTCCAACGCCCACCGCGCTGCCTCTGTTCGCATCGTCATCTGCGTCGACCTCCAGGGATAGGAGCGTCGATGGACGATTGATGCTCGGAGCTTCGGCGCCGGGACGCCAGAAGCCGGACATCGACGCGGGACGAGCGGCGCGGTGTGCGGTCGGTGGCGACGGATGCGCGAGGCGAGCGAGACGCGCGAGCAAAGGATGTTTGGGAGGATGACGACGAATGGATCGAATGAATCATCGAGCTTTCGCGCGTTACAATCATGTGATGTTTCCATGTTTACTCCACGGTGACGGATTTCGCGAGGTTTCTCGGTTGGTCCACGTTGTGCCCGCGTAAGACGGTGAGGTGGTAGCTCAGGAGCTGCAGAGGAACGATGTTGATGAGGGGTTGGAGGCAGTCGGCGACCTCGGGGACACGGATGATCATGTCCTTCCCGCACGCGTATTGATCGAGCGAGTCATCGTTCTCGCCAACGATGAGAATACATCGCGCATCACGAGCTCTGAGCTGTTCGATGACGGACTTTTGCTTGACGTAGGACGAGTCTCGCGTGGCAATGACGACGAGCGGCAGGGTGTCGTCGACCAACGCGAGCGGACCGTGCTTCATCTCGCCGGCTAAGATCCCCTCGGAGTGGAGCAGGGCGACTTCTTTCACCTTGAGCGCACCTTCAAGGGCGGTGGCGTAGTTGAATCCGCGGCCGAAGAGTAAGAGAGAGTTCTCGTTCACGAGTGTCTTTGCGAGCGAGAGCATTTGCTGATCGAGCTCCAGCGCGCGACGCATATTGTCCGGGAGGTCGGCGAGACCGCGCATGATCTCCATGCGACGATCGTGCAAAGAGCGAGAGTCTTCGCTCAGCGCCAAGGTGAGGAGGACCATGGCGGTGATTTGACACGTGTACGCCTTGGTGGAAGCGACGCCAATTTCGGCGCCCGCGTTAATGTGGATCCCGCAATCTGTCGCGCGAGAAATTGCAGAGCCGACGACATTGACGATACCGATGCACAGCGCGCCCTTGGACTTGGCGTACTCCAACGCTCGCAGCGTATCCGCGGTCTCTCCGCTCTGCGAGATGAAAATGATGGAATCGTCGCGGAAGAATGGACACTGTCGATCGAGGACGTCTGAAGCGAGCTCGAGCGTGACGGGCAGCTCGGTGAGCTCCTCCATGAGAGATCGAATGGCGATCGCGCTGTGATAGCTCGTCCCGCAACCGCACAAGATGATTCGCCTAGAGCGACGAATCGTGCTCAAATAATCCACCATACCGCCGATGAACACGCGCTGAACCGTCTTGCCGTCTGGCTCGAACACGACGCGCCCGCGCATGGTTTGCGTCATCGCGTCTGGCTGCTCGTGAATTTCCTTCTTCATAAAGTGGTCGTAGTTCCCCTTCATGATCTGTTCCACCTCCATGGTGAGCGTCTCCACCGTGCGCTCGACCTCCGCGGAGTTCACAGTCGGTGCGTACGCCAGGCTCGGCGACTCGACGCCGTCTTCGTGATGCACTCTCTCCATGCGATAAATCCCGTACGCGCCGTTTTGAATGTGCGCGACGTCATCGTCCTCGAGGTGTAACACGCGCTTGGTGTGCTCAACCATCGCCGAAGCGTCGGATGCGAAATAAAACTCCATGGACATCCTCTTCGTCCGCTTCGAGTTCGGCGCGAACCCCTCGCTCGTGACGAGCGCGTGCTGCTCCCCCGGGTGCGGACCCTCCACGATACCGAGCAAGAGCGGCGACCCTCTCTTCGCCGCCACCAACTCCCCGGGATAATGCTTCGACTTAAACGCCAGCGCGTACGCCCCCTGCAACTGCCTCAAAACCTCCATCACCAACTGCCTGAACGTGCACTTTTCTGAAAATTTATCGTACAGATACTTTGTCAACTTTGGAATCACCTCCGTATCCGTATCGCTCTCGAACACGTACCCCTTTCGAATCAACGTCTCCCTCAGCGCCTGATGATTCGTGATGATCCCGTTGTGCACGACCAAAAAATCATTATCCGCACCGCTCGAGTGCGGGTGCGAATTCTTCGACGCCGGCGGTCCGTGCGTCGCCCATCGCGTGTGCGCGATGCCGCAGTGCGTCTCAAAGTGCGTCCCCCCGTGTAATTCCCCTTCGCTCGCCGTCAACAGCGCCTCCAAATTCGCAATCTTCCCCGTCGCTCGAAACACCACGCTCGTCGTCTCCGTCGCGTCGCGTCCGTCCTCGATCGCCAACCCCGCGGAGTCGTACCCGCGGTACTCCAAACGTCGCAATCCGGTGAGGAGCTTCTCGACGATTTCTTTCTGGCTCTTCGGGCAGTTATAGTTCAGGTACGCGAAGATCCCACACATCGCACCCGACCGCGCCGCGGGTCCACCGAACGCGCGCGTCGTCGTCCCGCGCGCGAGCGATCGCGCGGAGGTTTTTCACTCCCGCCCCGCGGCGGTCGCGGTGTCGTTTGTACGCATCGATCGGGGGTTTCTTTTTCGCGCGGTGATGGTTTTTTTCGCCCGATGATGGTTTTTTCGCCCGCTCGCGCTCGCCCACTGATGGGTTTTCGTTGGCGTGTCGCGCGCTCGCCCGATGATGGGTTTTCGTTGGCGTGTCGCGCGCTCGCCCACTGATGGGTTTTCGTTCGCGTATCGCGTGCTCGCCCGATGATGGGTTTTCGTTGGCGTGCTCGTGACGTGCCCACCGCGCGCGCGCGACGTCGTCACGCGCGTCGCCCGCGACCGGTGCGTCGACGTCGCGCGCGCGCGCGCGGTGGACGTTCGGGCCACGGTCGATCGCTCGATCGCCGTCGCGCGGACGATCGCGCGCGCGCGGGCGTGGACCGAGGGATGATGGACACCGATGGGCGCGCGGTGACGGTTGGACGCGATCGTGACGCGCGCGACGCGGACGCTCGGACGCGCGTGGGTGAGCGACGAGCGATGGGGTCGTCGGACGGCGCGCGGTGGACGCGCGAGTGCGGACGTGGGATCGGGAGGGGGCGGACGTCGACCGAGGGGTGGGATGGTGGATTTTTGAACCGACCGCGGCGCGGACGCCGGGCGGGACGGAGGGGACGGGACGGCGACGGCGCGCGGACGGCGCGCGCGGACGATGCTCGGGGCGCGCGAGGTCGGGGTGGGTGGCGATGTGAGGGTCGATCGATGGGCGCGCGCGATGGAGGACTCGGAGGGGACGCGGTGCGGGCGAACGCGTCGAGGCTGTCGGCGCTGGAGGCGTTGCCGAGGGACTGTTTGTTGTACGCGTGCGGGTTCATGGACGCCGCGAGCGTGGAGACGCTCGGGCGGTGCTCGAGGACGATGCGAGAGGTGACGCTGGATGATTCGCTGTGGAAGACTCTGTGCGAGGCGCGGTGGCGAATGCGGCCGGCGAAGACGTGGGCGCGGAGCGCGAGACTTCCGTTCGCCTCCACGTTCGGGACGAGCGCGAACGTCGACAGACCGAACGCGCGGAGAGGTGGCGGTGGATGGCGCTCGGCGTACAGGGAGCGATATTCTACGAGAGGTGTCGCGATAGTCGCGGCGAAGCGCGTTATTCGAGTCGATTGTGCCGCTTTGGGCGGCGTCATGCAAACGAGCGCTTTGCAGCGCGTGATGAACAACGCACAAGCGGGCGACGTCGTCGAGCTCGGTCCGGGCACGTACGAGGGTTCGCTGACTATTCCCAGAGGGATTGAACTCTTGGGCGTGGGTAAGCGCGAGGAGATTCGCGTCGTGAGCGACGAGCAGCCGGCGCTGATAACGGCGCGCGCGCTGAACAACTCGCACGGCGCCAGCTCGTTGGTGACAAATCTCACGCTGTGTCGAAAGAGCTCGACCAAGCGCGGGAGTCTATCCGGCGATGGACACCAGGCGTGTGTGTACATCTCAGATGGGTCGCGATTGCGCTTGGATAGCTGCGACGTGATCAGCGCGGGCGAAGGCGTCGTGGCGACGGGCACCGACTCCATCGCGCAAGTGCATGCGTGCAACATTAACACCGTGCTAAGCTCCTTCTTAACGACGTCAGGAGGCTCTCTCACGGCGTGTAGGATCACGGCGGCGATGACAGGCTCCGAGAGCGGACATGAGGATGAAGAGCTGGATGAAATTGAAGTCTTGTCCTCATCTCGCGGGTACAACGGCTTGTTTGCCGCCGTTTCAGCCTTGTCTGGCGACGTCGAGATCATGAACAATCGCATCGTGAACGGACACGCTCACGGCGTGGTCATGTTTGACCGCGCGCACGGTGAGATTCACGATAATCTTATCGCGAATAACGTCGGCGCGGGCATTTCGATCGGTGTGTCGTCCACGGCGAACATCTCAAACACCATCGTCGCAAACAACCGCAGCGTCGGCGTCGCCATGTGCGGTCGGGGTCGCATTCAGAACTCAGAGGTTCGCGGGAACGCTTTCAACGGGATCGATATCTCTCAGCGATACACCACTCGAGATTACTTCACTGCGCACGCGGATGAGTTCGATGAAGAACTCGATCTTGAGGAAGAGTTCTCGGCGTTCTTGATGGATTTGGACACCACTAACGAGAGCGATGACGGAGAATCTGGGGAGATTGACGTCATCGTCGAAGGATGCCACATCTTGGCGAATGCGAACGACGGTGTGTCCGTTTCTGGTGGAGCAAACGTCGATATCTTCGGATCAGAGCTCAGTGGGAACTTTTGCAACCTCGCCATCGATCGTGGAAATGTGAGATGGAGCCGAGTCACGGCGGAGGGGCACGGAGAACAAATGGTCGACCTATCCGACGCGGTGGGCATACGCATCGCTGGTATGCATTCGACTCTACTTCCGCTTCCCTCTTCGAGACCAGCGACGCCGTTGAAACGCGAGACATCGCATGGGATGATCAAGTCACCAAAGTTCCGTCGAGTCATTGACTTTGACATTCAGGTTCAGGACCAACAGATCACCATCGTTACGTGAAAAAAGCTAATGTGAAACAAATGTACAGCGTAAATACATAAACTTTTGGTTGCACGAGACTGAGTAAACTCGCTCTTGTCCAGCGTCACGTCGATCAGGCGTGCGCTTGTAATTCCATCTGTACGGCTATTTCTGCAAGAAGTTTCCACTACCAACTACTATGCTACTCCGCCGCGAGTTTCCCCGCACTCTGCCCCGCGAGTCTACCTGAAAACCAAGCGTAAACAAAATTGAATCCGCCGATTCTTCCGAAGACATCGCACACCTCTCCGCACAAGAACACTCCCGGCGCCTTGAGAGACTCCATCGTCGCCGTGTTGAGCTCATCCAAAATGACACCACCGCCGGTGACCTCGGCCTTACGATAACCCTGATGGCCCTTGACCGAGACTTCATACTCTGTCAAGACTTGAAGGAGCTTGAGGCGATCATCTTTTTTCAGCTCGCAGATTTTACATCGCGAATCGACGCCCGACTCAGCCACCAATGCGTCGGCGAGTCGACTTGGCAGCGCGTCACGAACTCTGTTGATGACGAGCGCACGACCCGGAGGCGCCGTCAAACGCTCCTGCCACTCCTCGCGCTTCACTCCACTCCAGTTAATAACCATCTTGGGCGATGAAGACGACGTCACCTCGTCAAAATCTTCATCCTTTGTCGATCCTCCCTTTGCGGAATTTGAGCGCACGAGCGGTCGCACGAGATGATGGCTCATATCCAACACGCTCGGTCCGCTGAAGCCGCGATGGGTGAACAAAAATCCCTTTCGATTCGCCTTGGCCGCTTTTTTACTCCCCTCGGCGCCCGAAATCTTGAGTTCGACCTGGGCGGTGAGGCCCGGGAGTGGTTCGCCTCCCGGATGTGCCCCAGTGAGCGGCACCAACGCAGGATAGGGCTCGTTCAGTGAATGTCCGAGGTCTCTCCTAGCGATCACGAAGCCGGTACCATCGGTACCGACAGCGGGAAAAGATAAACCGCCCATCGCCAAAACCAACACCCGCGCGCGCTCGTCTCCGCGCCCGCGCACGCGCAGCGTCCATCCTGCACCGTCACCACTTCTCACCACGCCATCGATCGAGCTCTCGTACCGAAACTCCACCCCAACCTTTTCACACGCCTCCACCAATCGATCCCGAACCTCTTTTGAGGAGTTGCTCAGCGGAAAATACTTGTTCGTCGTCTCCTCCAGGCCGAGCGCGACGCCGACGTCCTCCTCGATCCACGCTCGACATCTATCCACACTCCACGACTTCAACAGCGCCTTCAGCGCCCGAGCAGAGCTCTCTGTCACGAAATCTTTCTCCGTGGCGCTCACCGGGAGCACGTTACACCGCGATCCTCCCGACATTAAGATTTTCTTTCCGCACTCACCGTTGCGCTCATACACCACCACCCGCGCGCCTTGTTTTGCCGCGAAGTACGCCGCCGTGAGTCCCGCCGCGCCGCCCCCCAGCACGGCAACCTTTGAACCATCGTCATCGCTACTACTCGTGGACGACGCGTGCGTCACGATGCCGTGACGACGAAAAGAAGACGGTTTCAGCGTTCGGCTTCGAAACGGCGGCGGCTGGTCAACGCGCGCGCGAACGAACGCGCGCACGGCGACGAGGAGGGCGTGCGAGGGCATGGGAGGGATGGTGGCGCCGGCCGCGAGCGCGTTAGAGCGCGCGCGGTCGGGCGAAGCGATGACGAATGAGGTACTTCTGGTTGGTTGCAAAAAGCTTTCAGTCGACTTTGTTGTTTCTACGCGTGTGTTATTCGATCATCATTCGAAGTGTCAACCTTCGAAGACGTTCATGGGAATGACATCTTCGCTGTCGCGAACGATGCCTCGTTTTGGCGAGCGAGAGCTCGAGCGCGGGGTATTCCCGGAGACGGATCGAAGTGGCGGCGATTTGGGCGTGGCGGCGGCGGTGGCCTCCTCGTTCTCCGCCTCCTCCTCCATGGCGGCCTCGTCGCCCTTCGTCTCCTCGTCGTCTCTCTCTATCGCAGGTTCCTGCGGCTCCGAGGGAGGACAGTGTACGTCGGCTAAGACACTGTCAGAGGGTGGTTTCATTGCGTCCGGAGCGTCGAAACCGTCTTCATCGCTCTTGGCCTCGCCCTCGTCTTCGGTAGCGTCGCCCTCAGCGTTTTCGGCGCAAATCTCGGATTGCAGCATCTCATCGTACTTTTCGTTCATTTTACTCATGTGAAGCGTGAGCGCATACAGCTCTTTTGCCGATTTCCGGAAATCAAGTATGTGCTCGTCTCTCTGCTGCACGCGCGTGTTCGCGACCTTGAGCTCGTGTCTGAGAGGCGCCTGCGCTTCGTCGAGTTCGGCGACGCGCGCCTTGAGAGTTGTGATTTCTTCGTTGAGCTTTGCCGTTGTCTCAGCGTTCTGCGCGTGCGTATTAGCGATAGCGTCCGCGTGCTGCTTCTCCAAAGCCGACGTGGCGTCGCGATGCGCGGTCTCGATACTCTGAAGCTTAGTCTCGAGCTCCACCTTTTCGCCGACGAGCGCCTCGACACGTTCCTCGGCGTCTGCCCTGGCCCTAGCTTCGACCTCAATCTTGGATTTCGCCTCGTCTCGCTGCGCGCGCGTTTCCTCGAGCTCTTTCACCAGCGCCTCGTTCTCGACGAGGTCGACTTGAGGTCGTTGTTCGTCGCTCGACGCCTTGGTACGCTCCAGCTCGGCCACCAGCTCCGTCTCGCGCTTCTCCTTCTGCTCAATATTGCCTTGGAGTTCTTGGACGAGCGTACGAAGCTTCTCGTTGGCCTCGTTCATCTCTCGCAGCTTCTGTTCGAGCTCCGTCACGGGCCCACTGGAACCGATGACGTCCGAATCGCGCGTCCGCTTCGCCGCGTCGTCCCGCGCCGACGCCGACGCCGGCGACGCCCGCTTCTTCTGCAACGGCGTCGCCGTCTCCTCAATCGGCGCTCGCGTCGCTCTCGGAACCGTCCCTTCCGGATTCAGCTCGAACCTGTAATCCAACTGAAACGGCAGCGTCAACATGTCCCCATCCGCCAGGGCGTAGTACTTGTCCTTCTCCATGCGTTCGCCGTTCAGACTCGCCCCGTTCCTCGACACGTCCACAATCTTCACGTCAAACTCTGGCGGCCACTTCGACGCATCCTTCACCTCACACGTCACCACCACGTGCTTCGCGCTCACTGCGTCATTCAAAGCACCCGCGTCGCTCTCGTCAGTCCTCCAAACGCGCGTCCAGTTTTCAAAAAACAAAAATCACAGACATCGAAATCACCCATCGACGCACCGCTCGGCACCTCCAGCGCTAAATCCGCCGGTTGCCCTCGCGCCCTCGCCGTGCCCTCGCGATTCATCACCACCCGTCCGATCACCGTGCTCTTCAATCGGAGCTTCATCGCCCGTCGTTGCCCGTCCACCGCGCGCGCGCGCGTCGCGCCCATCTCCGCGCGATCGACGTGTGTCGCCGCCATCGCGTCCTCGCTCGCCGGCACCAGACGCGCCCACCACCGTCCGTCGTCATCGTCGCTCCCGTCCGCCGCCTCGACCGCGCTCGAGGTCGCCATCGTCGTCCACGCGCGCGCGATGTGTCGCCTCGCGCGCGAGCCCGACGGGCGTGGGCACGGTCCCAAACCCCATATTTCCCTCGACACACGCGCGAGCGTCGGGGCACGGTCCCAAACCCCATATTTCCCTCGACACACGCGCGAGCGTCGGACCGACCCCCCCGTGTACGAGTCATCACTCAAAGATAATATCCATCCACGCCCCACCGACGCCCCGACGTCCGCGCGCGCGTCCACCGCGCGCGCGCGATCGCCCGTCGCGTCGCGCGGCGTCCATGTCCGCCGCGCCCGCGCGCGCGCGCGCGACGGCGACGCGGGACGTCGCGTCGACCGACAAGGGGTGGATGGGCGACGGACGGCGCGCGCGGCTGGCGCCGGGGCGACGCGTGCGGTCTTCGACGCCTCGACGCGACGCGCGCGCGGTGCGGGGGACGCGCGACGGTGGGATGGGGGATGAT
>NC_014430.2:659994-660892 GCF_000214015.3 Ostreococcus tauri | reverse complement strand
GGGCGATGATGATTCGCGCGGACGGGCGCCGGGGCGGGACGGGCGGAGAACGGGCGCGAAGGCAGGGCGACGCCCGCGCGCGGCGACCGGTGGGGGCGTGGGGGAGGATGATTCGTGGGTCCATCTCACGCGAACGGGGGGGACGAGTGATCTGTGGGACGAGGTGGCGGCGGACGAGGAGGCGGAGCGCGCGCCGGCGTTCGACGAGGACGCGGACGCGTTCGTGGACACTCCCGAGCGGGCGAGAGCGTTGGATTCGGCGCTCAAAGGGTTGGTATCGAGAGATGGGAGGGTGACGTACGGGCTGAAGCCGCTCCACGGACGGTTGTTGACGGCGAAGATTAAGGAGTTGGGGAACGCCAAGCGGCTGGACGCGGTGTTCCAGCTCCTGGACATGTCAGCCATACCCACCACGCCGAACGGGCGGAAGATCACGATCGGGGCCGTGATTGGAGCGTGCGTGAAGTGTGAGGATTTGGATACGGCGTATAGGCTCTTGATGAAGCTCGACGGACCGGAAGAGTGCGGGGCTGGCGCGCCGGCGTACAGCGCGCTCATGTTGGGATATGCCAGGCAAGGACGCCTCATCGAGGCTTTGGGGTTACTGGAGCAATGGGAGCGGGGACGGGGACCGAAGGAGGACACTCCCGAGCGGGCGAGAGCGTTGGATTCGGCGCTCAAAGGGTTGGTATCGAGAGATGGGAGGGTGACGTACGGGCTGAAGCCGCTCCACGGACGGTTGTTGACGGCGAAGATTAAGGAGTTGGGGAACGCCAAGCGGCTGGACGCGGTGTTCCAGCTCCTGGACATGTCAGCCATACCCACCACGCCGAACGGGCGGAAGATCACGATCGGGGCCGTGATTGGAGCGTGCGTGAAGTGTGAGGATTTGGATACG
>NC_014430.2:599237-659974 GCF_000214015.3 Ostreococcus tauri | reverse complement strand
CGGGCGCGGGATCACCGGCAGGTTAACCGTGCCGTTGAAACGCTTATCCTTTTGCGGATCATAGTTCTTCAAGCCGATTTGGAGTTCAACCGTCTCGACGAACTTGCGCGGCTTCTCCTTGGACTTCTCCAAGATGAAGCTCACGCCTTCCTTGAGGGTATCGGTGTTGAGCTTGCTGCGATCGTGAAAAACCCAAGCGAGGGCGATTTATCGTCAGTGAACACGCGTCGAGGCGTATTTTTCGCGCGTCGTCGTCTCGTGAACGCGCTCGCGCGCCCCCGTCGGCGTCCAATTCATCATCCACCGCGCGCTAGGGCTTCGTGCGCGATCATCCATCGCGCGCGACCACCGTACGCGACGCCTCTGAGCGCACGGCGACGTCATCGGGACGTCACGCGTAATCGCAATCGCGTCGTCCGTCGCGCGCGCACCTCATCTGTGTTCAAGCGACGCGTCGCGAAGAGGCCGAGCGCGCGGGCGCGTCGGCGGAGAGGTCGCGTTGACGACGCCTACACCCTGATTGAACACCCGCGTGTACGGTCGTCGCCCGACCGCGCCCCCACGGCGTCGCTCGCGAGACGTCGGGCGCGGACGCGAGGGATGTCGCGCGCGACGCCGGGCGCGCGCGCGTCCACCCCTGGACGTCGCGTCGAGCGCGAGGCGAGGCGTCGGCGCGGTGCGGTGTCGACGCGCGTCGCGCGTGGCCGAACGACCGCGAAGACGTTCGAGACGACTTCATCGCGCGCGACGCGGGGCGTTCGAGGAGACGCGGTGACGATGGCGTCGACGATGGACGACGGGGAGGCGCGTCGAGGGGGAGAGGCGACGACGAGCGCGTCGAGTGGGCTTCCGGTGCGCGTGTTGGTCGAGGCGGCGATGCTCGCGGCGATGACGGGTCTGTCGTTTCACATATCGTCCCTGTTTCGCTTCGACGCGTACTTTGGGGCGTTGTTTCCATTACCAGTCGTCATCGCGTGCGCGCGGTGGGGGAGCGCGGCGGCGAGAAGGACGCTCGTCGTGGCGACGCTGGCGCGACCGAAGACGACGATGTCGAGTAACGAGTTGGCGCCGAGGCGGTTGGCGCCGTGCACGCTCGCGCACGCCCTGAGCGCGTTATGGAGCTCGGGGGCGAGTTGGTGGGTCACCGTGCCCGCGAGTGCGCTCACACGGACGTTTGGGATCGTGTGCTCGCTGTCAGTTTCGTCGCTGCTGTATCGAGAAAACGTGATGAAGCTCTTAGTGACGCAGATGTACGCCCTGCTGGATCAGTTCGCCGCCAATGTTGGAGCAACGTTCGCACCGGACATCACCTGGGTCTGGGCCACAGCCATGGTTCTCATACTCGTCAACTCACTCAGCTACACGTTGATTTTGCACATGGTGTACACCATCGTGCTCAACGCGGTGACGCGACGGAACTTTGCAAACGCCCCGGCCAAGGTGTGCCGCGCCCTCGGCGTCCCGTTCTGACACCATCATTGTCCGCTGTAGTCAATGGCGTCGTCGTTCGAACGTCGCCGCCGAAGCGCTCGTCTCGCGCGGCGGCGCTTTGTTAGTTCACGTCACACCTTTGCTTTCGTCACCTTTTCGCTCCCCCGCGGAGACCGCATCCGGAACATCGCGACGCGCTTCCCCGTTCCGATGCCGCGCGCGACACCCCAACGCATGCAGCGACCGCGCGTGAACGTCGCGCGTCGCGCGTCGCGTCCGTCGGCGTCGAACGCCGCGCACAGAGCGTCGACGATGACTCGAGCGAGCGTCAAAGTCACATTCCTTCCGAGCGACGGCTCGAGCGCGATCGAGCGCGAGATCACCGCGAACGAGGTCCTTCGCACGTGTGCGCTCGAGGCAAAGGCACCGTTGTACTCCGGATGGGACTCGATGATGAACTGCGGTGGGTTGGGGAACTGCGCGACGTGCGCGGTGGACGTCAAGAGGGGCGGCGAGTTGCTGAGCGAGGAGACGGACGCGGAGAAGAGAAAGCGCAAGGCTGGGAAATTGCAGGACACGTGGCGATTGGCGTGTCAATGCGTTGTGAAGTGCGACGAGGCGGCGGCGGGGACCGAGATCGAGGTGGTGACGCGGCCGAAGAAGTAAAGCGCGTCGACTTTGTAACCGACCCAGTCGTACGACGCCACAATGTCGCGCGCGTTCCTAATAGCCTGGCTCGCCTCCGCGTGCGCGATCGCGGTGCACGTTTTTGGCACCGTCGTCGATCGCGATGGATCGAGCGCGGCGCCGATCGCATCTGCTCGGTGCGCCGCCTGCGCGTCAGTGGCGCTGGAGACGTGGAGGTTCGCGCGCGACCCGTTCTTTCGCGCAGAGGTGCGATTCGATTCTACGACGATTCGCGAGACGATGTCCTTCGAGCGCGCGAGAGACTGACGCTCGTACGCACGCAGATCGCTGACGAGGAAGCACTGAGTGAGCACGCGTTGAAGCGCGCGTGCGGGACGGAGCGTCTGCGGCGACTAGAGCGCAGACACACCGCGATCGGTTCGGCGTATTACGTCCTCGGAGACGTTCCGAGCGGTGATAGGGGTGATATCGACGCCGCGCTCGCGACGGCGTGTCGTCGGTTGCGAAGAAAACCGGAGGTCGCGCGGCGCGCGACGCGCGCGGAAGCCAGAGACGAGCTGGACGCCGTGAATCTCGCGTGCGCGAGCGCCGAGTTCGGTTGCCCGCGCGGGATCGATCCGGAACGTCCGCCCGCGTTGGATATTCGCGAGCTCGCGACGAGTCCGCGGGCGTTGATGCGGGCAGCGCCGTATTTCATCGTCGCCGTCGCCGCGCCGTTTCTGCTCTTACCATCCATCTTCCCTCCGACGCCGCCAGAGCCGGCGACGGCGACCGCGCCGAAATCCTGACCGAACCCGCGCCCTAGCGCCCACAAACCCTTACATGCATAGTTCACCAGCCATCGCTCGCGATGTCCCACCCTGACCAATCCCATCGTCGTCCGCGTCGTCGTCCGCTCGCCTCGGCTTCCGCGCGCGCTCCAAGCGGTTGGAGCGCGTCCCGCACACACCCACTCGCGTCGTCCATCGCGACGCGCGCGTTCGAGCGCGCGCGCGTCCATCGCGTGACCACGCACGCCGAGCGCACCGCCGCTCGAGCGCATCACCGCGCGCGCGCGATCGAGAGAAGCAAAGCCACTTTTTCGCGAGCGGCGGCGTCCGCTCCATCGATTTCCGATGCCGCTCGTCTCGCTCTCCGTCGCGACATCGCTCGGGACGTCGTTGATCGTGGAGATCGACCCCGAGCTCGGCGTCGCGGGGGCGAAGAGGGCGATCGAGGACGCGCACGTGACGGCGCACTCGGGCGCGCGCGTGGACGTCGGCGCGTTGCACGGATACGGCGCGTTCGCGGGCGGCGTCGGACTGTGGTACCCGGTGGACGACGCGGCGCTTCGAAGGGGGCGATTCGAGTGCGTCATGGCGCAAGTTCGAGCGCGTGACGGTGGGGGCTCGAGCGAGGACGACGATGGGTTCGGGGCTATGGTGACTCCAGAGGCGCTGCGGGCGAGGAACAAGGCGGCGCTCGCGTCATCGCCGTTGGTGTCGCCGACGGCGGCAACGACGGCCGTGCAGCCGATGGCTGTGGGACGCTCGCCGTTGGGGTTCATCGGGACGCCGGTCGATCTCGGGCGACGGTTGAGCGCGTCGGAGCACGCGACGGTGGCGGCTGCGACGGAGGCGGAGACGCCGGTTCCGTTCTCTAAGGAAAAGCGCTCGGGGAAGAGAGAGAGGGAAGTGTGAGGATTTGGATACGGCGTATAGGCTCTTGATGAAGCTCGACGGACCGGAAGAGTGCGGGGCTGGCGCGCCGGCGTACAGCGCGCTCATGTTGGGATATGCCAGGCAAGGACGCCTCATCGAGGCTTTGGGGTTACTGGAGCAATGGGAGCGGGGACGGGGACCGAAGGATGCGAAATTCGGCGTCGGCAAGCGCGGGAACATCATCTTACGCGGATCATGGAGATGGTCCAAGGAGGACGTCCCCAAGTTCCCAAAACGCGATGAGATGGGCACGAGGTGGTACCCGAGACGGGCGGCGACTACCCGGATGCTCTTCGCCGCTCTCGACGCGTGTGCAACGTGTGGCGATGTGCGACGAACGCGTAGGTTCATGAAGCGCATCATGAAGTGGGAAGGGCGCGTTCAAAACGCCACAAACTTTAACGAGGATGAGTATCTGTGGAATGCGCTCATCAAGGCAACCGCTCGCGGGAAAGACCCCTTGTCGTGCCTGAACGTCCTTACCGAGATGAACAAAGCAGGAGTGCTACCAACCAAGGTTACGTACAACATCATCATTTCCGCGTGCGCCAAGGGTGGTCGACCGGATTGGTGCCGCGCGCTGCTGCAGAAGATGTACATCCTCAAGGATAAGAACTGCCGTCCAGACGCAGTGTCGTACACGACGACTCTGGTCGCTGAGACGGCGGCGGCGCAAGGCGTCGTTGATGCGGGTGCGGAGTTCGCAGGCGGTGTCGAGGTGGTTAAATCGTTGTGGAACAACTTTATAAAGAAGAATGTGAAGCAAGACGGCGTCGTCATCGGAGCATTTGTGAACGCCTTCGTGGCCAACAGCGACATTGAGAATGCCCTGCATGCTTTAGATCACGGCTACGCGGCGAACATGTACATCAGTCCCAGCGTATACTTTACTGCCATGCGCTTTTTGGCGTCCAAGGGTGATGAAGACGGCGTGAAGAGATTAGGCAACAAGCTGCGCGCGAAGAACGCGAGCGGCGAGATCGCCGCAGAAATAGACATGTTCGAAGCCGAGGCGTGCGCCGCGGCCGGCAACGTCGAAGGAGCGCGCGCAGCAATTTTCCGCGTGCAGAATGGTAACGAGGCCGCGGCGGCGAAGGTGTTCCGCGATCGTTCTTCGGGTGTTCTCGTAGCTTTGTTCGTCCAAGAGGTGCTCGAATGCGACGTCGGCGAAAACGTGAGCGAGCGCGCGCAAGCCACTGAGTCATTCGACGAAGACGACGAGGAAGAGTACGACGATCTCACGATGTTGGATAGCGAGACTATTCTGAATCACAATGGCTCACTGTGTCGATGGGAAAAACCGGACGTGTGGTCGGTCACGCAGGCGCTCGATTTGCTCGACGGCGCGTGGTCGTACGACGAATTTGATGAGCAAGGTATCGGGGAGTCTCCGGCGCCTCCGCCGCGGGGTGGTTGGGCCCAAGCCGTGCAATCGCACGCTGTGGAGCCTTTGCTGTTCAAGAACGGCGTTTCTCCGTCGGAACCGATCGAAACGGTGGTTCCAGAGATTGCACTTTGCATGCGTCGGGGCGACATCGTGCGTCGAAGCGACTCTGTCTCGGACGCCATCCAATCTCTCGGCGCCAACTTCAACGCCGTCGTGATCGATGACGATACGGGCATTCCAGTCGGTACTTTCCGCCGCGCGGACGCCGACGTCGGACCCGGGATTACGGTCGGCCAAGTCATGAGCGCCGGACCCGAGCGTCTGTTCCGAGACGACACCACCGTCGCCGACGTCGCCATGCTCTGCGTCCGCGACTCCGCCGCTCTCGTCGCCATCGTCGACGAAGAGGGTCGCATCGTTGGCACGCTCCGCCAGGACGACATCCTAATCCCCGCTCGAGAGGAATCCGCTTCGCCGCGCTAGAAAAAACATCCTACAGCTTTAATACACGGCGCGCACATTCGCGCACACGTCTGCGGGCACCCCATCTCAATCGCTCGACCCATTCGCCCGCAATCGTTCGCACTCCTTCAACAATTCACCGTATCGCTCCTCCTGCCACGCGATCTGTCGCCGCGCCACCGCCATCGCCGTCTCCACCCCTCGCGTCTTCTCCAGCAGCGCCTTTTCCAATTTAAACACATCCTTCTCGCTCTCTCGCAACCGTCTCGCGTACATCTCCCTCGCGCTCTCCGCCGCGATCAGCGCCTCTTGCGCCTTCAACCGCTCGCGTTCCCGCTCGACCGCGCGCGCGCGCTCGCCCTCGAGCTCTCTCTGCAGGCGTTCGATCCGCGCCTCGTCCGATTGAAACCCAACCCACGGCCCCGTCTCGCCGAACGCCCGCGTCGAGCGCCCGCGCGGTCGTCCCCGAGACCTCCACCGAGGCGTCGCCGCGGGCGCGGTCCGCCACGCCCCCGCGCGCGCGCTCGGCATGGCGAAATGTGCCGACAAGATGTCGACGAGACGCCCATCGCGTCACTTCATCGCGTCACCCGCACCGCCGCGCGCGTGTGCGAGCGCGCGCGCTCGGGTGGATGTCCGCGACGCCCCTGCGCGCGGCGCTCGACCGCGAACCGGCGTGGGAATCGTTCCTGCGCGGACGTTTGCTCCGCGAAGAGGATGTGGCGCGATTGACGAAGATCGCGGACGTCGCGCGGGCGCTGGACGTCGACGGCCACGGCGCGGGCGTCGATCGAGACGAGAGACGATCGCGAGAGGCGCGAGGGACGATGCGGGCGACGATGCGGCATCACGGGGGGGCGGTGTGCGAGACCCTGTTGGGGGCGCTGGGGAACGTGGGGGCGACGGAGGCGACGGAGCACGTGCTTGCGCTGGTGGACGTCGTCGTGCACTCGAGAACGTGGGACGTCGAGGGTGAGCGGAGTGGGGGGGGGGAGGTGAATGGGGCGGCGTTGTTGGCGACGTACGATGGGCGACGCGAGGACGCGGATGGGAACGGGACGCTGGCGGCGGTGGACGGAACGGCGGACGCGGATGCGTTTTACGCCATGTCGAGGACGCTGTCGAGACCGGACAGCGCGAACTCGCGGTTCATTAAGGAGACGAGCGCGCGAGTTTTGGCGAAGCTCATCGAGGCGCGACCGCGAACTGGGGTCGAGGCGGAGAGCAAGGCGGAGAGCGCGAGACGCGCGGCGCGAGTCGTCGTCTCTTGGGCGTCGAAGGAGTTACGGTCGTGGACGGAGAGCGGCGACGACGGCGTTGTTCCCGCGGTGGCCTGTGCGCTCGCGGGATCTTTAGAGATACCCGAGTCGCGGGTGTTTGCCGCGACGGAGGGTATCGTGGGGCTGCTCACTCCTGTTCTGCGGGCAAACGACCGGTTTAGCGTGCAGACCATGTACGAGGTGGCGCTCTGCTTTTGGCTGATGAGTTTCACGAAAGAGGGTCGTAAGGACATGTGCGCGCGAGGAGCGAGCGCGGTGAAGGCTCTCATGGCGTGCGCGGGTGCGGCGAGCAAGGAGAAAGTCATTCGCATGTGCGTGCTGGCGCTGAAAAACGTCACCGATCGACAAGGAGCGCAGGGCGAGGCGGTGTTGGACAACTTCACCGCCGTGGACGAGCCGCTGCAGAAGTTGGTCAGAAATCTCTCACTCAAGGGTTTCGAGGACGAAGAGCTCTCGGTGACGCTCACGGAGCTCGATGAGGACTTGCTGCATCGTCGGAAAGAGGCGAGCAGCTGGGAGCGTTACAGGGACGAGGTCATGAGCGGGAGCTTGGAATGGAGCGCCGCGCACAGAGACGAAGGTTTTTGGCGCGAGTGTGCTACCAAACTCACGGACAACAACTGCCAAATTCTTCGCGTCTTGATCAAGCTCATCGATGGCAACGAGCCGATGGATTCCAAAACGCTCGCTGTCGCGTGTAACGACATCGGTGAATTCGCTGTGCACTACCCGGCTGGAAGATTCTTGGCGAACGATCTCGGGGGTAAAGAGCATACGATGCGTCTGATGAATCACGAGGATGACGAAGTGCGCAAGTACGCTCTGCAGTGCGTGCAAAAGCTCCTTGTTTCAAGTTGGCGCTCGCTGGGCAAAACAGCCGAAGCAAAGTAATGACACAACATTTAGACTAAAACATTCTTGTCACATGCCTCTACAAATTGCTACAACTCTATTCTCCATCGTCCTTCGTTTCTCGTGCGCGCTTGGTCCCCGAAGAGACGCCGAGCAGACGCTGACACTGCGCAAAATCGGCGTCGGTCAAAATTGGACTCTCGATGAGCGGCGTCACCCTGTGACGAGCGAACACCTCGAGCTGGGCTTTCGTGATCCGCTCAGCGCTCTCGACGCTACTAAGATATTCCTCGCTCAAGTACACGCCCGCCCATGGGCGAAACTTCATACGAGCTAAGAGAGACTTTGTTGGCAGGAACACGCTGCCAAAAAGTTCCACTTCCGCACCCGCGTCACCCGCGATCGCCCTCGCGCTCTCGATCCCAGCCTCGAGCGCGTTCAAGTCACATCCTATCTGAAACCAAACCCCGCGAACCATGTTGCTCTTCAACTTCAACGCCAACCGCTCGCGCTCTCGAGCCAAATCCGCCGCGTCTGGAAAGTACGGATTAAACGCGACATCGAACGCAAAACTTCCGCGCTCTCGCTTCCACTCACGATCGCTCGACAGTCTACGAAGGATCTCCACGGTATCGCACACTCTCGAACCACTCCCCGACACCAATAACGCGCGATCTCCGCCTCGCGAAGCGACGCCCTTTGCGAAACTTTTCACTCTCCGCACCCGCGCCTCCGCGTTCCCGAGATAGTTATTCTTCATCGAGTAATGCGCGATCGCCCGCACCCGTCCTCGCAATTCTTCATCTTTCTCGATCGCGTCCAACCACGACAGGACGTCGTCCGTCTTCGCCTTGTTCGGCAGATTGACGTCGATCACGGACCCCTCGCTCTTGCTCAACAAAAATTTCAGACTCCTTCGTAACCCACTCTCATCCTTGAAGAACGCTTCGTATCGAGGTACCGAGACCGCGCCCATGGACGACGTCCACGCTCCGATCGCGTGCTTTCCCGTCCTCGATCGTCGTCGCGTCCGCGTCGCGCGTCGACGAGTGAGACATTCATTTCACTCACTCATCATTTTCTCTTCACGTCCTTCTCTTCAATTCACATGTCATTCCAGCGCCGTGTCGCCACGTCCCGGCGCGTCGCCGATGACGACCGACGCGAGCGTCGCGGACGATGGATCGAGCGCGATGGACGCGGGCGCGGCGAGCGATGTCACGTCGTCGTCGTCGTCGTCGTCCGTCCAGTGGCGATGCGTGTTGTCGCCAGGCGACCTACGAGCGGTGTCGTCGGCGCGCGTGCGGTTCACGTGCGCGGACGTGGGGGCGAGAACGTTGGTTTTGGGAGCGAACACGGGCTCGGCGTACGTGTTCGCGCGGACGCGGAGCGGGGACGGGAGAGATTCAGAGTCAAAGCCGCGATTCGCGTGCGTGGCGTCTCCGGAAACGGTCGGCGCGGTTGGGAGCGCGCGGACGCGGGTGGTGACGCAGAGCGTCGGAATGGTGAAGATTTCTCCTTGTGGAGCGATGTGTGCGCTCGGATTCGCGGATGGTTGCGTCAGGGTGATCGAGCTGGACGGCGGCGGCGGCGGGCGGAGGAGCGGGACGGGCGAGCTCGTGGCGAACCTCACGACGACGCACGAGGGGCGGAAAATTACCGCGATGGCGTGGTCGAGAGACTCGAGGCAGTTGTACGCTGGAAGTGATCGTGGGCGGACGTCGGTGCTGTCGTGCGCGGCGTTCGTGGATTGGTGCGAGGGCGGACGGGAAGGCTCGAGACCAGCAGTTACAAAGAAGACAGAGTACGTCGACGTCGGGAGCGCGGTGCACGACTTTGATGCATCAACGAGCGGACGTAACTTGGTAGTGAGTTCGCAATTGAGCGCACAACTCATTGTAGTTCAGGGTGACGACAGCGGTCGAGCGATGAACATAGGTAGCAAACAGCGGGAGGGCGCGTACGGCGGATGTTTTCACGATTACGCCAGCCTTAGCGTTGCGGATGAGGTAGAGGAAGAGGAGTTTGGGGAAGATGAAGACGACTCGTTCGCCGATGAACACGTCGTTCTAGCTCGTCCGGGCCGTAAACTGTGGATCGCGAAGGTTCGCGACGGCACGAAGCAAGGCGCGAGTGTGGAAATCATGGCGACAATCAAGCCTGAAGTCCCAGAGCTATCGTACGCTCCCGGATGGGACGGGAAGGACGAGTCGCCAGATGTTCTGAAGAGGATTTCTAAGAAGCTCGAGTTTGGGTTGCTGCATCGCCTCGGCCCGTGCATTCTCTCCACGACCGATCGCGCGGTGTCCATCATCGACATTGTCTCGCCGTCGATTTCCAAATGGTACCCTCTGAAAGAGCCTGGTAGTGAGCTCTTCAGCGCTGGTTTCATCGACACCTGCGTGTCCGAGCACCGCGCCTTCTTTTTGACGCCATCTGAGGGCGATGGAAGCTCAGTGTGGTGCCTGGAGTCGTTCAAAGATGCGGTGGCTCTCGCGAGAGAGATCGCGAAAGATTTTTCATCTACTAGCGAGATCATTCAAGCCTTGGAGGTGTGTCGAAAGACAATGTGTTTCGACAAAGACTTGTTCACGCGAGCAAACGATGCGGCGGATCTCTGCATCGATGAGGACGCTCGGTCGAGACTTGCTTTCCTCATACAGTGGGGCGATGACGTCGGAGCCAAGTTGAAACCACCTGCTAAGGTTGAGGACGCTCGAGAAGTAGCCAAAGAACAACTGGCGCCGTTGCCTGAACCGATTTCAAAACCATCGACGAGCGAAGGCAGGCGATTACCGCTCGGGAAAGATCGAACGACGAAAGAAAGTAGCGTTGTTACGATGGCTCCGCCGTCGAATGAGTTTCCGAAAGCGGAGAGCGATGGTATCTTCTTCTACAATCCTCGAGGCGTTTCGAAGTTGAAGAAGATGGATGACGCCGACGCAACGAAGAAATCAGCAAGGGTGGTGAAGAAACGGCAAGCAAACATTCTCGATGACATTGAAGAAAACGTTCCTACTGTCACGACGAAGCAGATAACGGAGACGAAATTTGTGCAAGCGAAAGATTACAGTACCGAGTGGCCGACCAACGACGCGGAATGGGTCCAGTGCGATGCGTACGACCTACAAAAGTGGCTAGAAGACGTTTCAGCCGCTAAGAAGATGCTTCTCGTGGAAGGTGAAGGATTCGAGCACTGGAGCTCGTATCGCGTGCCGATACTCACGGACTTGACAAATGTTCAACTCGAAGGTGGTGACGTTCGCGTGGATTACAGATTGGCGTTAAAAGCTCGCATCGAGCGAGCTGTCGCGTGCGCGAACGCCTTGAAAGATGCCCGAACAAGCCTGGATGCTGGACCTCTTGTGCTCTGCCTTCGTCGTTGGCGGCAAGAGCGCGTGTCGATGGTTAAGCTGTTCAACCGATTTGATAGTGGTGAGCACCAAGCCGTCACCGATCAGATCAAGACGCGCGTCGAGGAACTTCTCGTAGAATTGGAAAAGTCGCTCGATGCGACGTGCGATGAGCTTCAGCTGGACACCGACGTGATGAAGAGTGAGTCACCCGTGCTCATATCAAACCAATCGCCCGTCAAGGAATATCGCGTTGAGAGCTCGATCGAGGTCGAGACCGTGAAACGAGCACTGAACGACGCATCCATCGGTGACGTCGATAAGGCTTTGGAGTCTGAGTACACGGCGTGTCTTCGCCAGTGCGACAAGTCGGACGCACGGACGATTATCATGGAGGGCCTTCGTCAGGCGCTTTTGAACTTGGTTGAAGGTGGTCAGGACGTCGATATTGATCGCGTTGATGCGCGCTTGAATCTCATCGCGCGCATCGGCTCCTCGGCCTTGGGTCCCATAGACGTTGTGGGAGCACTCAGCGAAGCCACCGAGGACGCGGCTCTGACTCAAGCCATGTCGCCGATCGATGTCGCGGCAAACTTTAGCGCTGAGGCCGTGAGTCGAGTGCTCGCCAATGTGACGGCATTTTTGACGACAGAACACGTCAACGATCTCGATTTGCGTCGAGACGCTGCGGACCTTCTCAATCCCGTGCATCGGCATTTGTCGAATCCGCCAAACCGTGCTTTCGGTCGATTCCCTCAACTTCAAACCGTCCTTGACGCCGAACTGAGAGGAAATCTCGACGCCGTACCATTTGTAGAGTGCCATGTCGGCGAAAATGCACCCGAATGGCGTCTCAAAACCCCCCACGAGGTCCCCGTCGCGGCGTCCATCGAGGACGTCGGCGACTGGGGCGTCAAGATGGATCTCCGCCGATGCCCGTCGTGTCGCCAATCCCTCCTCCGCGATGACACGGGCGATCTCATCACATTTATGTGTTCCCATACCTTCCACGCGTGCTGTGTCGTCGACACGCTCGCGTGCCTCGAGTGCTGCGCCCTCTCCCGCGGCTTGTAACATTAACATTACCCACGCGTAGCGCGCGAAACACACCGGGGAGGCGAAGAGGCGTTTTGTAACGCTCGCACATACCAATGTTAACGCGAACGACGCCTCACTCGTCGTCGACGCCCCGCCCATGTCGCGACGAACCGTCGTGAGCGAGGCGCGTCGTCGCGCGTCGTGCTTCGTGCAGCCCGTGCCGGGGACGCGCGAGCGACGGTCGACGGCGCCGCTCGACGCGTCGAGCGCGACCGCGGACGCGCCGAGCGGTGCGGATGTCGGCGCGGATCGATGGCGCGCGTTCGATCACGGCGATCTCGAGCGTGGGCAAGCGATGACGCTCGTGAATGAAGGTCAAGCGAAGCGTGCGTCGGCGAAGCGCGAGCGGGCGATGACGCGCGCGGCTGGTGGATGGAGGGAGCGCGTGGAGCGAATCAAGCGAAGGACGAGCGCGGCGCTGGAGAGCGGACACGTCTCGATCTGGATGGCGAACATCACGGCGTGGGCCCTGTTCGGAGATGATCTGCGGCTGTTGACGACGAATGCGAACGCGGATTTGGGATTCTTGGTCCTCGTGTACGTGAGCTTGGTAAGCTTTGGGATCGAGCTGATCCTGAGCGTGTTCGCCATCGATGGCTTCTTGGGAAGTTTTTACTTTTGGCTCGATCTCGTGGCCACGACGAGTCTGCTGGCGGACATCCCGGCGTTCATGCGAGCAATCGGTATGGATCCATGCCTAGGTGTGCACTCAAACGGATCGAATTTCGATAGTATTTCGAACGGCGGCGGCGATAGTGGTGGTCCGGACGGAGGCTTCGCCAAAGCTGGGAGAGCTTCTCGAGCAGCCACTCGAGCTGGTCGCATTGTTCGCATCATTCGTTTGATTCGCTTGGTGAAAATATTTAAGACGATTGAGATGACACGTCAACGCACCGAGCGGCTCGCGAGCCTAGCGGATGCCAAACGCAACAGCATGACCAAGCAAGTCGATCTCATCTTGGCCGGGACAGCGTATGAGCACAAAGCCGAAGATGAGGACTCTCTTCTGGACTTTGAAGAACCCGAATCTCGCGTGGGACAAAAGTTGAGTGATTTGACGACGAAACGCGTGATACTTGGAATCTTGCTGACGTTGGTCGTGCTTCCACTGTTCGACGTGAGGATGTATCCCGTCGGCACGCGGACGGAGCTTGCGATAGGCGGATTAGAGATGGTGCACGAGACCATGATCAACACCGTCGGCGAACAACAAGGGTTTTATCATGCAGTGGATAGATATTACGATCAAACCGATGGGATGTATCGACTCGTGGTAAATGGGACCAACTACGCGCAGAGCACAGATCTGTCCTTCACGCTCGACGACCGCTCGCACAAGGAGCTCAGGTGCACAGAATTCGAATTCACTACGTATTCGGGTAGCTCTGGACAAGACGCTCTGAGTTTTGTGTTTTTTGATCGTCAGTACGAAAGTCGTATTCAAGCTTTGCTCAGCGTGTTACGCACGATCTTTGTCTGCGTGATTCTCATCGTTGGCGCCGTCTTATTCAGCAAAGACACAAACGCCCTAGTGCTCCGCCCGCTCGATCGAATGATCGACAAAATCCGGACGATGAGTGAAAATCCACTAACGAAGTTTCAAATTGACGGTGAGGACGACGGTGAGGAGCAGATGGAAACGCGATTGTTGGAGAACAGCATCTCTCGCATCTGCTCTTTGCTTGCTGTTGGCTTCGGCGACGCTGGTTCGGAAATTATCGCAGAAAACATGAAACGAGGCGGCGCGATTGATCCAATGATTCCAGGCAAGAAAGTCATCGCTATTTTTGGATTTTGCGACATCAGGCAGTTCACCGACACCACGGAGGTGTTGCAAGAGGATATCATGGAGTTCGTGAACACGATAGCGAAGATTGTTCACATGGAGGTACATGTGCACGGCGGTAGCGCCAACAAGAATATCGGAGACGCTTTCTTGCTCGTTTGGAAATTCCCTAAAGATATCACTGGCGATGACATCGAAAACATGGAAACGCTAGGTGCGGAAAAGAGACGAAGAATCCAGATTATAGCGGACAATGCGCTGGCTTCATTCGTGACCATCATCGGCTCGCTTCGCCGCAGTGCACGCTTGAACAGGTATCGCGATAATCAGGGATTAAACGAACGCATAAAGGGTTTCGACGTGAAAATGGGCTTTGGCCTTCACGTCGGTTGGGCCATTGAGGGCGCGATCGGGAGCGAGCACAAGGTAGATGCTTCTTACTTGTCTCCAAATGTCAACGTGAGTGCACGTCTCGAAGCGGCAACCAAGCAGTTTGGGGTTCCTCTCCTCTTCACCGGGGAATTCGCAGACTTGTTGTCCCAACACATTCGAGAAGAAAGTCGACAGATTGATTGCGTCACCGTTAAGGGTTCTATCAATCCCGTGAAGCTTTACACTTTTGACGTGCAGCCGGAAAACATCGCAACGCCAGACGAGAAGGTCAACTACGAGCGAACGTTTGAGGAAGAGACTCTGAGCTTGTACGAGTACACAGACGAGTTCAATGAACATCCAGACATTCTGAAAATGCGAGAAGGAGTGAAACAGTCCTTCCTTTTCGATTTCAAACGAGGTGTTGAGAGTTACATTGCTGGAGATTGGACGCTCGCGACGGAAATTCTTCAGACAACAAGAACGTACATCAACGCAAAGGGTGACACCGTCATGGACGGTCCGAGCGAGAGTCTACTCGCAGTCATGGAAACATACGGTGGTTCGGCGCCGAAGCATTGGAGCGGGTTCCGCGAGCTAACCGAGAAGTGAAGCGAACTCTACATCTACCAGATGAAACTACACGGTCTTACTGTAACTAAATGCACCTTTTCAAAGCTCTTCCCATCGAGCATCGCTCTTGTAATTCACGAACGAGCTTATAAACACACTTTCATCTAGATTCAAAGTCGCGTGCCACCAATTCGGAGGAAAGTAAATCGCCTCACCCTCGTTCACGGTGCACTCCAAAATCGCTCCACCCTCGTGCAGCTCGCCTCGCTTTAAGGCGTCGAGCGCCCACTCGTATGTCGTGACGTTCGGGTCGAACCTCGGCGTCGCGCTCGGCGCCGACAAGAACCAATGCTTACGTCCTATCAATGATTCGCTCCATCCGGGTCCGTGGGTGTGGAACGGCACGCCACTGAACCCTCCGCCGACGCCGAAAGAATACGCCACATCCGCGTCGCGCGGTACGTACGGTAAATTCTCATACGTCTCCAAAATCTCCTTCAACCCCCTCGACATCTCCCCACCCTCTTCAACGTGCTCACCGAACCAGTACCACGTCTCCGTCGCGTCCGTGCTCCCTCTCTGACTCATCCGAACGTCCTCCTCCACGTACGCTCGCAACGTCTTCCGCCGTCGTCCTCGCGAGTGCGTGTTCGACGAGCTCAGCGTCACGAACTCATCTCCCAGCGCCTCGAGAAGCTTCTCCCGACGCACGCGCTCGAGCGTGCGCGCTCGCAAAGGCGTGAGTCCGCGAACGACGACCGGGACGCCCGACGCGCGAAAGTAATCATCGAACGTCTTGACGTCCAACGCACTCGCGTCGTAACGCTGCAACGCGCACGGTCGACGCTCGAACGGTTCAGCGTTCAGACGTGTCCATGCTCGCGTCTCCGCTCGCGCTGAGACGCACGCGAGGACGAGCGAGAGCACGATAGACGCGAACGATGCGCGCATGAGTGACGCTGTAGCCATCTTGCGACAGATCTTCACATCGCGTCGCACGCACGGTGCCGCGCGTCGCGTGAGCGATCGCGCACGATGCGTGCGGCTGTCCTCTTCGTGCTCGCCCTCGTCTCGCGGCCGTGCGATGGGGCGAGCGCGCGTGGGGTGACGTCTCGGTTCGAACGACCGCCCGCGTCGAGAGATTACTACGCCTCGCTCGACTCCGTGCGCTCAGGACGAGCGTTGACGGAGACGACGAGGTCTTCGCGCGCGCACTTGACGCCGATCGGACGAGGCGCGGTGGCGGTGACGTGGACGACGCGGGAGGCGCTTACGAGCGGGACGGAGCTGGAGTTCGCGGATGCCGGCGGACGGAAGCGACGGGCGGCGATCAAGAGCGCGTCGTGGACGGAGCAGCTGTGTTTAGGGAGTCCGAATGGGTTCAATCCAAAGATGGGTCCAAAGCCGGCGATCGACGCGGAGGCGTTGGCGACGATCGCGAACACGAGCTCGTGGGCGGACGCGGACGCGAGCAACTACCGAGTGATTGGTTCGTTCGAGGACGTCGTTCCGAGCGCGTTCTGGTCGAGTGCGCCGTGGGATAAGTCGGCGTGCTTAGATTATAGCAACCCGGACGCGATGTATCAATCGCCGATCGTGCACACGGCGGTGCTCACGGGACTCAAGGCGGACGAGCGGTACTCATACTCCACGCCAGGCGGAGTCGGTACGAAACGGACGTTCAAGGCGCCCAAAGCGCCTAAGCGGGGCGGGCGGGAAACGACGAAGATCGCGGTCGTTGGTGACACCGGTCAGACGGAGGTCACTCGGGAGGTGCTAACGCACGTGAAGGAGCAGTTGGGAGACTCAGAGGTGCTCGTGCACACAGGGGACCTCTCCTACGCCGACGGTTTTGCGCCGAGATGGGATAGCTTCGAAGCGATGAGCGAGTTTGTTTTGAGCGAAATGCCCATGTTAACGGTTCCAGGGAACCACGACGTGGCTCAGAACGGGATGGAGCTCGTGTCATACTTGTCGCGGTATCCATCTCCGTACGTGGCGTCGAAGAGTCCGTCGCAACTGTTTTGGTCCTACGAAGTCGGACAGGCGCACATAATCGGGTTAAACAGCTACGCGAACACGGAAGTTGGAATTTTTGACGGTGCAGACTCGCCCCAAATCGCCTGGCTGAAGCAAGATTTGGCAGCGATAAATCGTGAGTACACGCCGTGGGTGATTGTCGTGTTCCACGTTCCTTGGTACAACTCCAATCATGCACACTTCAAGGAGGCTGAGCGCATGCGAAAAGCTCTCGAACGCATTCTTTTTGACGCAGGTGTTGACTTAATATTGAACGGTCACGTCCACTCGTATGAGCGATCGCATCCGGTGCTCAACTACGACACACAACAATGCGGTCCAGTTCACATCGTTGTCGGCGACGGCGGTAACTACGAAGGTCCATACGGTCACGGTTGGATCGAGCCGCAGCCGTCGTACAGCGCATTCAGAGAAGGCTCGTTTGGTGCCGGCTCTTTAGTCATTCACGACGAGACTCGTGCGACGTGGGAGTGGCGTCGGACGACGTGCGTGGAGAACACCACGAGCAATGAGTCATACTTCGTCAAGACAGGAAACGCACAAACTTGTCGCTCCATCCCGGACATCTCCGCCCAAGCCATGGAGCCCGTGGACTCGATCGAATTACGACGCGACACCGGCGCCTGTCCGAACAAAATGGTGGGCTCCGCGGCGAGGTCGAGCGCCAGCGAGTCTCCGTACACGCCGAGAGCAGCTAGCACGGCTTCGCTGTACAGCGCCATCGTCTTACTCATCATTCTCTGGGTCGCCACGACCGTGGCGCTCGTTAGATCGCTTAAAATGATTCGTGACATGAAAGCTCGAATGTATCGCTCGCCTGCGTTGCTCTCAGAGGGCGAATTTGACGACCAATTTGAGGCAAGCGATGATAGCGCGATTGCACTGAAAAATTTCGCTCGAAGTGAAAATCTGAACATTTAAGAATACAATCGTTTGTAAAAAGTTTGAGAGCAGC
Organism: Ostreococcus tauri; assembly: GCF_000214015.3. NCBI lineage: Eukaryota > Viridiplantae > Chlorophyta > Mamiellophyceae > Mamiellales > Bathycoccaceae > Ostreococcus > Ostreococcus tauri. The sequence goes on along the minus strand of NC_014430.2, from coordinate 642,037 downwards.
ATTTGATTAGTTTGGGGACCAGTTGGAGGCGCTGTCACGTCCGGGACGCCCTCTGCCTCCTCCCCCATATTCGTCACGAGTATCTCCGCGACGGAGACCGCTCTTTCGATCGTCGGCGTCTTCGCGACGAGTGTATGAGTACCCGCCCGTGGTTCCCTTTCGTTCAACCCTTTGATCGCCGGCACTCTGTGGTGAAGACGGCGAAACGCGCCTGTTCCCGCCCCGTCGCTCCTTGAACCAAGCGATGATCTTGCTCGTGGGCAGTTTCGTCGCCTGTCGAACGCTCTCGAGCATGGCGTCATCTGGATACTGCGTCAGCGCGTACACTTTCTCCAAAGTCGCCAGATTCGACGCCCCCAATCGCGTCTTCTTGTACGACTTATACGCCGGCATCCCTCCCGGACCGAGATTCTTCCCTTTTTCCTCTCGCTCTCGCTCCCGTCTCGCCCGCTCCTCGCGCTCGCGCTCCAACCTCGCCTCTCGCTGCGCACTCTCATCAGCCTCCAATCGAATCTCCTCCGCGTACGTCACCGCCAGCTCCTCCGCTCGATGTCCGTTCGCTTTCAACCACGCCAGGACGTCCGAGCGATCGAGTTCGAGCTCCTTGCATAACTTCCCCACTTCGACTCTTCGTCGACCTCTCGCGAGCGCTCTTTCCAGCGCCCTGGCCTTCACCCTCGGGATCGACTCCCGGATTCTCTGCGCCGCCCCTTGGCGCTCGAACGCGTCGAATAGATCCTCCCAATCGTTCCCGTTCGCCGTCGACGCCCTCGTCGCGACCGCGCGCGCGTGGGCGTCATCGACTTGAATTCGTCGCGAACCGGCGGCGCCGATGATTTCTCTCCCGCGCGTCGCCCCGGGCGCTCGCTTCGTCGCGCGCGTCGACGCGATCGACGCGCGCGCGCATGGTCTCACCGTCGACACCGCGCGCGCGCGCGCGAGGAGCATCGCGAGGGCTGTCGAGCGTCGCGCAGTCGCGTCACTCGACACACGGCGTCGCTCGTCATGCGGGACATCTCGGGCGCGTCCGCGTCCTCCTCGAGCGACGTCGACGACGCGACGACGTCCGGGGACGACGAGGCCCCGCTCCTGGGCGTCGCGGGCGATCGCACGACGGAGGAAGCGTCGAAGACGAGCTCCGAAGCGACAGCGAGCGCGAAGGAAGTTTTGCAAAGACACGGACGCGCGCTCGCCGCGTTCGCGGTCACGCTCGTGGCGTGCACGATGAGCATGAGCGTGCCGTTCCCGTTCTTGGCGCAGGAGTTTAGGCGCGCGGGGACGTCGCCGCGGACGGTGGGGGTCGTGTTCGCCGCGCTGCCGCTCGGCACGCTTTTGTTGTCCCCGCTCGCACCGAGATTGGTGTGGCGGTACGACGCGAAAAAGGTGGCGATGCGGTCACTGCTTGGACAAGGAGCGTGTGTGCTCGCGACGAGCGCGTTCGGGGGGACGAAACCTTGGGTTTGGTTCGTTTTCAGGTTCACGCAAGGGTGCTGCAACGCGTTGACATCAGTGACCATGCTGTGCATCATCACGCGGGCGGCGCCCGAGGCGGTGGCGCTCACGAGCTCGATACAAGAGGTCGCCGCGGGGTTTGGGACGCTCGTAGGTCCGATTTTTGGTGGGTTCTTGTACGACGTGGGGCAGAGCGCGACGCTGCCTCTCGTCGCAAATGGAGTGGCAATTTTGCTCACGGCACCAGCAGTGGAGCGCGCGATGCGTTCCATCGAAAGTGAACCAGCACCACCGAGCGAGAGCGCGAATGAGGAAGAGAAACCAAGTTATGCTCGCGTTCTTCGACATCCAACGTTCCTCAGCGCGGCGTTCGCGGAGCTGGTCGTGTCGACGTCTTTCGGTGGTATTCCAACAACGCTACCGTTGTACCTAAATCAAACGCTTCGCTTCACGCCGTCGATGATTGGGGTGGTGTACTCTCTCTTGGCCGGTTTGTACGCTCTCATTACTCCGCTCGTAGGCATGGTGAGCCATAACTCGAGGCTTGCGGACATTTTGCTATGCCTCGTGGGCATGGGAGCCATGGCAATCGCGCACCTGTTGTTCGGTCCATCATCGCTCTTGGATTTACCAACGCTTAGCGATACGGCTCGAAAGAGACTGTGCGTTTGGGGCGCTAGTATCATTTACGGCTCAGGCTCTGCCTTTGCTTTCGTCCCATTTTTACCCATCATGCAGTCGTCTGTGAGCAAGGAAGGACCAAAGTACGCCGACTTGGCCAACGGGATCTTTTTGTCCGTATACTTCTTCGGCGAAATGCTCGGTCAGCTCTGTTCTTCTTCTTTGGTGCACGAGTACGGTTACCCAGCGGTTTCCACGGCTTGGGCACTCGTCATTTGCGCGTCTGCGAGTGGTCTCATATTCGTTCAGTTTGGTGCTCGCATCATGTCGCGCTGGAAACGACTGAGGAGCAGTGTCGTCTCCCGCATCGGCTCCGCGAGCTCGCTCGAGATGATTGGAGAAGAATTCTTGTAGTTATTATTTGTTGTAAGCTGACGCACATTCATGTTTTCCACGTGTGTCATCGTTGCTGTTTTCATTTGAGTGGACTGCACCGCCGAGAATAGCACGAGAAAGCACAACCTCACAAAGCATCGCCTGAGGTCGATGCAGAGCGCGCGAACGAAGCAGCTGCTCATCTTAGGAAGCAGACGAAACCGCACGAACGATCTCCTTCGAGAGCTCAGCGCTCATAAAGCGCGCGAGTCCAAGCGATGTCCTCGACTGCGCACGAGTTCAACCTTTGACAGCTCACCAGGAGGTTCAGCACATCGTAGAGGGACGCGGAAACGGTTGAAATCGGTACGAGCGAAGGTCGATACGGGATTACATCGACGTAAGATCGACCGCGCGTTCGAAGATGACGAACCGGCGACGAGCTCTCTTGTTGAGAGTTTTGATAAGACGACGGAAGAGGTTTTGTCGCGAGCGTTACCGTGCGCCTCCTCGCGAACAGAACCCTCCGTGGAACCCGAGGTTGAGCCAGGCGCTAGTGATTACGAGGAGGAAAACAATCATCAGCTCCCAATGCGAACGCGCATACGAAGAAAGTGTGCCCGAGACGCGCGGGAGGCGCTCGGTGTTTTATACGAGAGGCCGCTCAGTCCTCGTTCCGTGAACAAATTTTGTGTAGCCTTGGAAATGATCAGGGCTCAGCGCGCGCTCATCGAGTCAGATTTGTTTCACGAAAACGTTCTTCACGAAGAATTCGGTTCTGAAGACGCAGAAAAGCAAGACGAAGATTCAGTGTCGGACGTCGACATCGTGGAGGAATACGACGCCATGGAGCAAATGAATGAAGAATTTGGCTCAGTCTTTGGAGCCGTGGCGCACGAGTCCAAGGACTTACTCAAGCGTGAGATGGGAGGAGCGAACAAAGTGAATTTGCAACGGCTCGAAAGAGAACTGATCGACCAGTACCCATCGATCCGAAACATTTTCAGGTACTACTCGAGTATGCTCTGCGCTTTTGACGAGAACATCACCGCCGCCGAGCTCGGCAGCATGACGCTTTCGGACTGGATGACGTTCATGAAGGACTGTAAGCTCATTGGATCCAACTCGAGACATCAGTTAGTGAAATCAAGCGCTGAATTACTTTTTATTCGGTTGAATTGGGTCACGGATGATCGCGGACGAAAGGTAAAGAATCAAGACATGTCGAACAGTGACAGGACACTCATCATGCCAGAGTTCATCTGTGGAATCATGCGCCTGGCTAAGCAAATCGGGGAACGACAGGATACTTTCGGCCTCACCGTCAGCCGATTCATCCACGACGTCGTGTGTCCTCGGGCGAAATCGATCGACGTCGAAGAGTTTCGAGTCCGAATGCGGTTTCGCTCAGTCCAAAAGACGCTCCAGAAACATAGCGTCGAGATCCAAAACACGTTCGTAAAGTACGCTGCCGCAGAGGCTAAATCAGGCGTCGGCGCAGGGCTCGAGACCATGGACCTGAAGGAGCTCATGTGCCTCTGTCGGCACCTCGAAATCGTGAGCTTCAACGACGTCGATCGTCACCTCCTCAGCCCGCTCGCGGTGCAGCACGCGTTCGCGCTGAGCCAACTCCAAGTCGTCGGCGACGACGCAGGTGAGATCGACTCCAAGGAATTCGTCGAACTCATCTCCCGCGTCGCCGAGAGGTTCTTCGACGTCTACTTTGCCGCCGTCGCCGACGCTGAGGCGTCCCTCCGCGTCCGTCGCCTCATCCCGGAATCCATCGCGCTCTCGTCCACGCTCGCACCGAGAACGCATGACGAAATCACGCTCGCGATCAAGCTCAGATGGTTCTTACCGCGCCTCGCGTCGACGTCGCGATGATGCGCTGCGCTGCGTTCTCGTCGCGCTGTGACAACGAAACGATATGAATTCCTCTACATCGCTGACATAGTCATGGTAATCCCACGAGTCATGACTCAAATAAACGTTCCGTATAAAATGGACAAACAACAAAGTAATTCCCGAAGGCCGAGTTCGCCGTGACGACCTCGCGCGCACGCGCGCGCGATCCGCCTTTCGTAGGCGCTCAGTCGACATGTCCGAGCAAATGGTGCGTCGATCGATCGTGACGAACGCGAATGATCGCGTCGAACCCGCGGACATGGATGTGATGGAGAGAACGTCGCGCCGCGCGACGAATCGCAGCGAACGCGCATCGACCGAGCTGACCCTAACCGCGCGCGTCTTTCGCTTTTTGTCGACACAGAGCGTGCAAACCTTCGGGCGCAAGGTACGATTGTGAACGTGAACGTGTTGCGGCGTATTAGTTTTACGCGTATCACGTCTCGAGCGCGGACTGGGCGATCGCGACGCGCGCACGAGACGTTGATCGAGATTTCGAGGGCGCTCGAGCTAGGGTCAGGCGATCACGGGTCGAGAGCGCGACGTCGGGTCCACGCGCTCGGCGAGCCTCGGGCGATGGAAGGCGTGACAGGATGTGATGAACGCTATGATGAACGTTCGTATCGCCCATCGCGGCGTCGTCGAGCGTGCGGTCGACGGCGGCGCTGGAGAGGGCTCGTGGGGGCTGAGGACGACAACGCGAAGGGGAGACACGGAACAAGTACTGACCATGACGCTTTTTTTCGAAACGTACAGAAAACCGCCGTCGCGGTCGCGCACTGCAAGCGAGGCAAGGGCCTCATCCGTCTCAACGGTGTTCCGATCGACCTCATTCAGCCGGACACCCTCCGCCTCAAGGCGGTCGAGCCGATCCTGTTGCTCGGCAAGGAGCGATTTGCGAACTTGGACATCCGCATTCGCGTGAAGGGCGGTGGTCACGTGTCGCAAATGTACGCCGTGAGACAAGCGATCGCCAAGGCGCTCGTTGCCTACTACCAAAAGTTCATCGATGAGGCGAGCAAGAAGGAGATCAAGGACCTGTTGTTGGCGTACGACAGAACGCTCCTCGTCGCGGATCCGCGTCGCATGGAACCGAAGAAGGCTGGCGGTCGTGGTGCGCGCGCGCGCTTCCAAAAGTCTTACCGTTAAATTTCTCGATTTTCTTCGTGGAATTTATTTGGTGATGACGAGCGGGAGATCGACGCTCGAGCTCGTGGTAGAATTAGTTGGCGAACAGTGTTTAGGTTTGTGAAAGGAGATCCGATACACACACACACACACGCACGCACGCACGCACGCACACACACGCACACGCACGCGTCACCTAATCCTTCTACATTTTCTAAGCTACTCTAGAGTCTCCCACGTAATGGGCTCAAGCGAGCGTGACGACTTCGCCGACGATGAGGACGCACGGCGATAAGGACTCGCCCGTCGTCTTGTCCACGATGTCGCACAGCGAGCCGAACCACGAGCGCTCATCTGGCTGCATCCCGTTTCGAATCACGCAGCAAGGCGTCGAGGGCGCCTTTCTAGCGTCCCCTTGCAGCGCCTCGACGACTAGCGGAAGCGTTCTGCCCACCATCAAGAACACGCATGTGTCGATCCGCGAAAATGCCGAGAAATCGATCGAACTCGGGTCATGCGCGCCGCACACGCTGTAATGTCTCCCAAGCTCTCGATCGGTGAGCGGTATTCCCACGCTCAGCGGCGCAGAGAGCGCTGATGACACTCCTGGCAGCATGGCATACGACACGCCAGCGTCCCGAAGCGCCTTAATCTCCTCGCTTACTCGCGCGAACGTCGACGGACACCCACCCTTGAGACGAACAACGGTCTTTCCACTCTTGCCCAGCTCCACTAACAACGCACAGATGTCCTTCTGCGTCCACGACCGCGCAGCGCCGCCACGCTTACCGACGCTGACAAACTCCACGTTCGGTTTCGTCGCGAGCGCCAAGACACTCGACGACGACGCTCCGAGGTCGTCGTGCACGACGACATCGCACCGTGCGAGCGCCTTCGCGGCGCCGAGCGTGAGCGAGTCCGCCCCGCCCGGACCGGCGCCGATGAGTTGCACCGACGTCTCTGTAGAAGAAGAAGAGGACGAAGACGCCGTCGTGCGCGAGCATCGGCGCCGCGTGGAGGCCAAGCGAGCGCTCTGGATAGCGGAAGCCTCTATCGCGACGGCGCGGCGCATCGAGCGCGACGCCTCGATGGCGAGAGAGCGCGTCGAAGTGCCGAGTTTCGCTTTTTGTGAGTTCTCTCAGCAAACGAGCCAAGCCGAACGTCGATAGCTGGATAGACGCGTTCGCTACGAGACTCACACGTGGAGTTGATAACGGCTAATGCATGCTAATCTTGAGGTAACTCTCGCGCGAAGTCGCGTCCGAGAGAGTCGCGTCGCGTCTCGCCCGAGTCCCGCCTCTCGCTCACCGCTCCGTCCCGCTCGCTAAAACGTACCATTGTAATCCCCATCCTTCACCTTACCGACCACGGGATACTTATCCTGAAACTTCGCAACCCATCCGTTCAGGGTGTCCCGCTCGCTCGCCGCGAAATCGCGCACGTTCGCGCTCAGATTCTCCGCGTCCAGGCTCACCTTGCCCAGAGCGCGCGAGCAATCTTTCCCAGCGAAAGCGTTGTAGGACGCCCCGGCGCCGTAAAAGTCTCGTCCTCGCGTGACGTCGTAGATGACCCCCTTGGCGGCGAGTAAGATCGGTTTCGTTGGATCTTTACCGTCGAACGTCGCGAGCTCGCGCTTCGTGAGGTCCCCCGCGGGTTGCGGCGCTGGGAAGTCTTCCTCCTCAGAGTCTGATTCATCCCTCGTGGGTTTCGATCCAACGTCCTTGGACGCCGTGAACGACCTGGCAATGAGGATGAATAAGAGGGCAAGAGCGATGTGCAACGGCGACGCCGAGGCGAACGAGCGAAGAAGGTCTTCAAGCGACATGAGCGACGAGGTCTGAGGCTCTCACGGTGGCGCGTGGGACTGTTCATCGGAGGACGACGATTACGCGCGAGAGCGGTGAAAGAAGACAATCCGATTACTTCAACACTAAGACTTGGTCGCCGTTTCGTAGCTTTTTCATGACGAGCAAGTTTTTGATCGCCGCCTTGAGCTCCTCGGCGCCGGCGGTGCTGTTCAGCAGTCCCTTCTTGCGACACGTCTTGGTGATGAGTTTCACCGTGGTGCTGTCCGGATTCTTGCGAACGATATCTATGATGGTGGCTTCGATTGGAGTATGCTTGGGCGCCGCGGGTTGCGCCACCGCGACTTTAGCCGCCTTACCGGGCGGAGCAGTGTCCACCGCAGCGTCGCTAGCGCTTCTCTTGACGCCAATGGAGGACACAGAAGCGGACTTCATCATCGCTGGCGGGCTCGTAGCTGCCTTGGTCTCCTCGGCCTCCAGCTTTTTACTCTGTTTCACGAACGATCCGACGACGTTGACGCCGATATCGTCCTTGTCGGGGTTGAAGTCCTCTTCGAGCTCTGAGTCTGAGTCTGAGTCACTAAACTGCGTTCCATCCATTTTTTCTTGCTTTCCAAGTAACTTTTTAACCGCCAAGCCCTCCTTATCCAAACCCTCGTCCTCAGCATCGCTATCACCGCCGATCTTTTTGTTCACTTCCTTGGGCGCTTCCTCGTCGTCGGGTATCGCGACCTCGTCCTCATCGTCGTCCCATTCCTCGTCGTGCTCCCAGTCCTCTCCCGTCTCGTCTTCCTTGCTCTTTCCTCCAGCCTTACCAGACTTCTTCCCCTCGTCTTCGTCGTCGCTATCGAGTCCACCCCCGGGAGGTCCCTTCTTCTTCCCCCTCTTCGTCGCCTTGAACGCGTCCTCTTCGTCGCTCGAGTCGTCCCTTCGATCGCCTCGATCTCCATCGCTCTCGTCGTCCGAGTACCCTGGCTCCGCCGACTTGTCCATCCGTCCCCACGCTTCGCCCACGGCGCGCTTCCCCGCCTCCATCTTCGCCTCCGCCTCCTCCAGCGTCAGAACCCGTCTCGGCGCGCGGTGCGAGAACGTGTACCACTCCTCGCACGGCATCGCTACGAACTCCTTCCCTCGCGACATCAACACAAAATATGAAGCCCCCTGGGCGTCTCTTGTCCCCACAAACGTCCCTCTGTGTGACTTCTTCCCCCCGGTGAGCGTCATCGACGTCCCGTTCACCTCACTCTTCATCCGTCGCATCTGCCACTCAACCGGAGCGTCTTCTCCGGCGACGAAAGTGGGGACGCGCTCGCCCCGGAAACGCCCAACGACGTACCCACGCGTCGGGTGCGTCATCGATCGCAGGTCGTACGACCGCGATAGGTGGGCCTGGTACGTCGCATCCTTCGCGATCGACATTTTCCCGTCGAGCGGGACGATCACATCGCGGTTTTCGGGTTGGTTTTCGCTCAAAACGAGGATGAAATCTCGAAATTTCTCAGAGCTCAAAATCTCTTTAAGCTCCGGTTTCTTCGTGATGAACGCCTGAAGAGCGTCCTCGATCGTCTCGGCGTCGACCTCGGTGCCCTTGGCGAGATCACTCGGGAATTTCACGCGACATTTAGGCATATCTAGGGTTGATGGACGCGACTTGGAGTGAAGATCACCAGTCGTCATAGGCGAGCGTGACGATCGGGCCAGCGGTCGCGTAGACGGGCGGTCGATGCGACCGTGCGGATCGGTCGAGCGAGGTGAGATATCGATGATTCACGTCATGATTGCTCGTTCGTCGAGCGAACTGGGGTGATTAATGATGCAAACATTCTCAAAGCCCACTCATCAATCACACAGGCGAGGCTAGTCTAAGGAGGTACATGGTCGTTCCGATTTACGCAAGGTTGACCGGAATGTTCATGATGTTGGTCGCCATGTTGCACCCGAACGGGTTGGAGATGTGATCCTTCAGGGCAGCAACGGGGCCCTCGCGGTAGACGATCGCTTGGACGACGATGCCGACGAAGGCGATCATCGCGGCGCGGCCGTTCTTGATCTCCTTGAGCTTCATGTTCGCATCCTTGGAGCCCATGCCCATTGGGTCGAACGGGAACGTCTCGTTCACGCCCGAGCTGCCGGTGGCCATCCAACCTTGAATGCGCTTGTTCTCCAAATAGCCCATGACCGGGAATTGGATCGCGAGCAAGGCGGCCGGCGGGAACCCATAGTCCTCCGTGCCGGCTTCCCACCAGCGCGGCTCAATGCCCGCAACTTCGGTACCGACGATGCCAGCGACGGCCATCATCGCCCAACGAGCGTTCATGAGTTCCGCCTCTTGGTAGTACTTCAATCGGTCCGGGTTGGTGCCCAAGCCGAGCGGGTCGAAACCATAGTCCCCGGCGATGGAACCGTCGAGGTGCGCCGGAGCCTTGTAAGGAGCCGGGAGCCTGTGTCGTCGTGACAATTTTCTCACGTCAGTCGTCGCTCCACGTGTCAAAATTCGCTCTTCATCGATCGCACACGCATCGTCCTCGATCGACCACCAAACGCCCTCCGTGCGTCCTTCGCCTCGTCGATTGATAGCCTTCAATTTCACTCATTCACCCAAACATATCTCGTTGTCGCGATATCGTATCAGAGATACGCCGCTCAACCTTCTCGAGCGCTCGTTCGCCACCGAGCGTCCGCGGCGTTCACCGAGCGAGACGAATCGAACGAAAAAACATTTTCAACGCGTCGCGTCGACGTACCACATCTTACGGTCGGCCGCGGCGGCGACGACGGCGGATCGCCTGGTCGCCTTCGGCGTCGCGATCGATCGCGCGCTCAGCGCGCTTCGTTGAGCGATCATTATCGTTCAGTGCGTGTGTCTGAGACGTTCCGGCGAAGGAAATAATTTAAAGACGAACGCGCGCGAAGGTAGGCGAGCGTCCACGGCGAGTTCAACGACGGGATGTCGAGAAGTGCGGGGCGAACCGATTCGCCATCCCACGCCTCCCCGGGCGGTTCGCGCGCTCGAAGCGATCGCGGGATCGTTCGATCGATCTCGAGCGTTTTCACGCTCGCACTGTGCGTGGTTTTAACGCCGTGCACGGTTGCGAAATGCGACGTTTATCCGAACCGTCCATCGGTGTCACATTCTCGAGTCACGACTCTCGAGGAGTCCCCGTCTGGACACGCATCACGCGCGCGGGGGCCTCGTCGAGGGCGCGCGACCTCGCGCGAGGGTTGGGTTCGATGGGTTTCTCCGTGTCGTCCCCGCACACGCGCGCGCGTCGTTCCGGAACGCACGTGAAGATGTCCGCGTTCTCCATGTCCGCCGTCGCCTCGGCGCTCCCGACCGTGACCCGAGTCGCGTCGAGCAAGTCCACGTCCACGATGGCCAAGCCCTTGAGCTTCAAGGCGAACGCGTCCACCACCGCGGTGTTGAAGATTCGCTCCGTGAACGCCGTCATCGAGCGCCGTCAGCGCGGTGCGCTGGTCGTTGTCGCGGGATCTAAATCCATCGGTTGCACTCTGAGCGGCACGCGAAGAAAGCGCGCGCGTACGTCCGGGTTCCGCGCCCGAATGGCCACGCCCAAGGGAAAGAAAGTGTTGAAGAGCCGCCGAGCGAAGGGCCGGAAGGTTCTCGCCCCAGCGGGCGCTGTTCGCGGGTGGAACGGGGAGAAGAAGTAATCGGAGGTTTTTATCTGTACGTAGCACTTGGGTTAGACGCGAAGCCGCGTTTGTCATAGGAACATCATTCATCGAATTCAGCCAGCACGACGTCACCTTGAGGTTTTAGGTCTTTTGGAGCTCAGACGCCCCTCCAGGGCAGTTCACAAAGGAATACACCGTGTCTCTCCCTAATCGTGATGGATTTACGCATACTACATCTGCTAGGAAACTAAAAATCATCCGCGTCGTCGTCACCGGCGTAGGCGCGGGCGCGGGTGCAGAGGTTTTCGACGATCTCGGCGCGCTCTACGGCGTCGCACGACCACTGGGCCAAGATGGTCTTGCCGACAGACGACATAGACGCACGAGCGAAATCTGTGTGAATCCGCGTGAGATCTCTCGTGGTGCTCGAGCTCGTGGTGAGTCTGGTTAGCGAGCGCACCGAGCTCGGTCGGCCAGAGGGGAATATTCTCGGGAAAGGGAGCGGGATTGGGACCTCGGTAGTCACGACGCATCGCCGACGAGGACATCGATAGAGCTCTCGAGAGGTCATCGCGTCGATCGTGGACGCGACGACGGTGGAGTCCGTCGAGAGACCTCGCGCGATGAAAAATTCCGAGAACGGAGCGTCATCTTCCCCGTCGGGTGCTCGCACGCCCGGACTAACGAAGCGCATCGAATCGAGCAGTGTGTCGGCGTCGCTGGCGCCTCGAATCCCAGGTGCCGGCACCGATGTCTTCACGGACGCGAAAGGTCCGGGAGCTCGAGCTGTCATGAATTTGCACATCTCATGTATGTTCGAAGCTCCGCTGACATCCCGCTTGAGCCGCCACGGGGTGGTTATGCCCTCGATTGCAAGCGCGCAGACGGCAGACGCGTGAAACCAACTGTCTTCGTGTACTCGAAGCGTCGGGGAATAGTCATCGCACGCGGCGAGTGGACAATACAAGTCACTCGACGCAGCGAGCGAAGTCGCTGCAAACGCGGCGTTGAGCATGTCCATGCGCTTACGCTCCTTCTTCGCTGGCGGTCGAGTCGAGAAGACAAACACGGTTCGATGGTTGTAATCGTCTCGAACGTCCTCAAGAGCCTTTGCGCACACTCCCCCGAACCCGCTCAAATCGTCACACAGAATTCTAAACCCACCTAAAACATCACATCCTTCCACCCAATAGCGAATCGCGTCCCGCACGTCCTCCCTTCGGTCCTCACTCTCTATCCAATCCGTCCCTTCGCCGAAACCATCGAAGGCATTGATGCCGGTCCACTTTCCCGCCAAGGCAAACTCGTTTCGCTCGCACAGCTCAACCTTGAGATAATCGCTCCAATGCTCGGCGTCGACGTCCAATTTCTCAGCCGCTTCGATCAACGCCCGAGAGACGTCCTCCATGTCATCTAACGGATCCGCCGCGACGCCTCCAGACGCTCGCAGCTCTAGCGCTCGGCCGACGACGCCGAGCTTACTCCGAGACCGCCCATCCTCCTCATCCTCGTCTCCCACCAAAGCCCGCAACGCGCTTTCACTCTTCAACGCCTTCGCCTCGCGCTCGAGCGCTCGCGCGTACGCGCTCCTGCGCGTCGGCGGCGCGCGCGTCACCGTCCACGCGCCGCTCCACGCCGCCGCCGCCGCCGCCGCCGCGTCACCGCTCGACAACCCCGTCGCCGTCGTTTTCCCTCTGAGCGATCGCGCGTCGAACGCGACCCATCTCGGGACGTACGAGATCGACGTCGAGCCCTCGTTCACGCGCGCGCGCTCGGCGTGGTCGACGTTCCAATCGACCTCATCGTTTTCATCCGAGTCATCCTCTCGCACGTTCCAAAAGTGCGCGGCGACGCTCGCGGCGTGCGTCCCGAACGACGCGGTGACGACCGAAGACGACATCGACGCGCGCCTCGACGCGCGCTCGATCGCTTCGTCGTCGCGTCGCGCTCTGACGCGACCGAACACGTCGCGATGGCGTGCGCACTTTTTCACCGGGACGCGTTGACCGCGCCCGCACGCGTCGACGCGCGTCTCCCTCCGCCCATGCTCGCGTTCGTGCGAAGCAGACTCTTCGCCCGCGCCCCGAACCCCCCCGTGGACGTGTCGTGCGCGTCGACGAGCGATGGAATCGTGATCTCGTGGACCCCGGGCGCGAGAGCGAGCGAAAACAATCTCGAGGAGGAGGAACACGCGGTGAGCGTTCGATTCGCCGACGGCGCGGGGAGAGAGGCGACGATGGGGATGTGGATGGACGTTTTCGTCGGCACGGGGCGATCGTTCACGCTGAAAACGCCCGGGGGGGGTGACGGGTGCGCGTTGGAGGTGAGAGTCCGAGCGGAGAACGCGCGCGGGACGAGCGCGTGGGTGCTCGCTTCGGGAACGACGCGGGCGCTGGTGAAAGACAACGAGTGGGGGGCGCAGTGGAAGAAGAGCTCTGGTGGGGAGGGAACGAGCGTGGCGCTCCCGTCCGGAGAATCGAGCGCGAATCGAGTTCGAGTTTAGAGTTCCGCCGGCGAGCGAACAACGTTGACGTTGCAATGTTCAGTTTAATGGACGTTCTAGATACAGGCTCGACGGATCATTGTTTCTTCTTTCCAGAAGTCCAGATTCCCTTGAAAAGGTCGTCGAACAACGCCTTGCCTGCTGATTCGTACTCGAGCGCTCGCTTTCGGAACGCGACGAGTTCGTGCTTTTCCTCAACGCTGATGGGGAAGTCCTTTTGCTCCAAAATCACGTCGGTGAGGTAGTGTATCCAGAGCGCGTTCGTTTTTGGGTTGTACGTGCTCCACTTGCCCTTGGTCACCCGCTTCATGCGACGATACGTCTCCGATTGGCAGTGTCCCTTCGGCCCCGTGAAGAGCTCAGGATCCGCGTTCAAGTCACAGAAGACGTCTCCCTCACCCGTGGTGAGTCGAGAGAGCGTGAAATCGATAATGGCGACGTCTAAACCTGAGGTCTGAATGTTGATATCGACGCCGTTGATCCGCGCGACCTTTTCTTTAGTGCGAACGCGTTTAATGAGAACGTTACCCCAGTGCAAGTCGCGGTGCTCAAATTGGCACTCCTCCTCAGCGACGGACAGAGCGACGACGATTTGGAAGAGCAGCGCAACCATCTCCTTGGCCGATCGAAGATTGAAGTGCTCAAGATCGATTCCGCCGTCTTCGCAGGCGAACGAAATGTAGAGCTGATTTGATGGGAGGTTGCCGGGCGTTTCGTTCTCCGTCTCGCCAGTCACCGCGTACTTGTCCCACGCCTCAAGTAACTTTTTCGAGTACGGTCCTCGGCACACCGACGCGTCGATGAGTCGAATAAATCCGTCGGTAAAGTTCTTCTCGATCTCGTCCTTGACGTGCTCGCGGAGTTTCGTGAGCGCCTTTAAGATGGAGGTTTCAGAACGGATCTCGTTCGGCCCCATCTGCACCTCTCCGTTCACCAATGCCTCGCCGCCCATGGGCACGATTTTCATCACCACGCCGTCCTCACCCCTGTAAGCCTCACCGTACGTTCCTTCGCCGATTTTTTTCACCCCGCGCTTGACGTGGGTCCGCACTAAGGACGCCATCGAGCTAACGTCTCCCTCTGACTGGCCGCATGCGCGCAAGAGCGCAGCCAACGGCGAGCACTCGTCGTCGATAACGAGTCTTTCGAAGTCGCCCTGTAAGCTATCAACCTCATCGTCGGTGGCGATGATGGACTCATTCTCTTCGGGCGAGGACAACGTCGTCGACTCGACGCGCTCCTTCATCGGCGAAAACGCCGGGAGCGACGACACCCAATCAGACGTTCGATCGAACGCGTCCGCGCGTCCTATCGGGAGCATCTGCGCTCGAGGCGACTGAATCATCGAGTCTCGTCGCGTCGTCGCCGCCATCTTCGCCCTGAGCCCGGACGCGTCGTTCACCAATCCCAATCCCTGCAAGGCTTCGATCAACCCGCTCGGGCTCAGCTCCAGGCGATTGCCGAGCGCCCCACCCCTTCCGTTCGGCGTCGATCCCTCGCTCTCCTCCGCCAACGACACCTCATCGACGTCATCAAAGAACGCCCTCGACTCCGCGAGCTTCGCCAACCGCGCTCGATGCTCCCGCTCCGCCCGCGCGCACCGCGTCAACTTATTCCTCGACTTGAACACGAACGTCCTCGCCCGCTCCGTCGCCGCCCGCGTCGCCGCCGCCGCGGACCCACCGTCGCGTCCCTCCGCGTTCGTCTTCACCGCTCCTCCGTCCCGCGCGGTCGCCTCTATCGTCGTCGTCGTCGTCGTCGTCGTCGTCGTCGTCTTCGTCCCCCTCACCGTCGATTCCTCTTCCGTCTGCGCCCACCGCGCCGACCGTCGTCGACGCCCGCGTCTTCCCTCGACGTCGATATCGCTCCACGGTGACGAGCCCGTTGGTGTCGTCGCGCAGCGCCTCCGGGGCCATGGCGTCGCGTCGACGAGCGCGCGTCGATCGATGACGGTTGAGGTCATCGGTGGGGCTCTTTCACCGGTCACGACTCGTGAAAGTATATTCGACCGCACCCATCGCCGACGCGCGCATCGTCGACGTCGTCGCGCGACGCGTGACGACGGGCGCGCGCGGGCGATGGTGCCATTACGCGCGGTCGTCGACGAGACGTCGAGCTCGGGAGAGGACGCGCGCGCGAGAGCGGGGCTCGAACGCGCGCTCGGGTTCACGGATGGACGCGAGGCGCTCGAGAGCGACTCTCCGGGCCTCGGACGACGCGCCCGGTCGAGGCGATCGCGACGGAGTGGAGACCAGACGGACGCGACGTTCGATGAAGAGGCGTGGATCGGGAGGTTTGGGGTGGTCAAACGGAGCGCGGGGATTGGGAAGACGGTTCCGAGGCGCGCGGGGGAAACGGAGCGAAGAGCGGAGAGCGGGAGCGGAAGGATCGGTTTAGAGGCATCGACCGGGGTGAATGCGTGCGAAGTGTTGATTAAAGAGCGCGTGACGGCGATCGAGGGGACTTTCCGCTCGCAAGGGTCGTGTTTAGCGCAACTGATGGGAAGGTTACGGGCGCGGCGAGAGACGCACGCGAGTCGCGCGCCGGCTCCGTCCAGGAAGGTTGCGGCGGCGCTTCTGGGGGATCGGGACGACGCGGAAGAGATTCTGGCGTTCGGAGATAAGATTGGTGTGGATGATCCAGAGGGTTGGTTGGAGTTTGCGGCGTATGTAAAGTATAACGCGGTGACGCGTACGAGCCGACCGGCGGCTCGGTCGCCGAACGGCGTAGGCGACAGTGCCGGGTACGTGCAGTGTTCCATGGTGATGTTCGATGCGATCGGCGCTTGTAATCACTCGTGCGATCCAAACGCCGAGGTGAGCGCGATTTCGGACCAGGGTGAGGTGACGCTCTACTCGTTGAGACCGATAGCGGCGGGCGAGGAGATCACGATATGTTATGGCAAACCATCGCTCAGATGGCTTCCCGCTCGATGTCGGCGACGGAGTTTACTCAAGGAATGGCATTTCGAGTGTCAGTGTGAAAAGTGCAAGGCGGAAATTAGATCGGGTCTGGCGGTGCACAAACCGATGTCGAAGCCGTGGGATATTCACGATCCGCGTTGGTTTTATTGCACGCACGACTACACGACTGGCTTTGAGACGCACTTCGATGCGGAGGGAAATTTGCTCGCTCTCTCGAGCAAGCCGCGAGTGGTTAGAAATGGATCCCTCAGTGAAATGGGGGATTCGACGTCCGGATCGAGAACCGACCTCGTGAGTGAAGAGTTTGGGAACAAATTGCGGCTCGGCAGCGCAAGCGTGCTCGGCGATGACGACTACAGTAGCAGCGGATTTTCATCTTCGGCAATAAGTGGAGTGGTAACGAGCTCGTCCGATAGCTCAGTCACCATAAACGAAGATGAACACGTCACGAGCGGGGGAAGCGAAGACGAGGAAGTTATGCGCTGGCACGAGCGTTGGAGAAAGCAACGCATGAAGACATACAGCGTGAAAAACGTTGGCGTGTACACCCCGCTTCAGCTTTACCGTGCTATGCAGCGGTGCCAAATTCGTCAGGATCACTGGCAATTTCTCGTCGTTCGAGACGCGCTGATCACGCAGATCATCAGCGATGCAGCTACTCGAGGCGGGACGGCCCAGCGACCGGCCTGCCCGACACTCAGTGCCGAGACGAACATGAACGGCAAGCTGCTCGCCTTCAAGCTCGTGCTGAATCACTGTCGAAGCTTAGTACGCATCGTACCGAATTCGTCAAATTTCGTCGAGCGCTTCATCACGCTCGAAAATATGATTTACTGGCACAGCACGGAAGGGACGTGGTATCGACAACGTCGCCACGCGCGCGCGGGAGATCGGAAGAAATCCCCCAAAGGCGTTGATGTTGATTTTTTCGACCTCCCCGAGCGGAGTCGATGGTTGTTCAGGTTACAGAACCTTCGCGACGCCGCGCACGCCGACGTCTTGGCGTGGAACACAACCTTCTGTAAGTCCCCGGCCGCGCCCTTCTGACGGTTGGAGTCTCGTGAGCCTCCCGAGGGCGATTTCCATCTGAATTCACCGCGCTGATTGTCGAGCAATGTTTTTTTCTGATTCATGACTCATTTCTGACCCATTTCGTAACAATCATTCACGTGAAAATGATGACATTTTTCATTTTCGTGAAATGTGTGATTCATCACTCGTCCGCGAGTCCCATCACGAACTCACCGCGATCGCCCGCACGCGGCGCGGCGGAGGCGCGGCGGCGTCACAACTCGACAGTCCAAACATGGCCCGTACGAAGCAAACGGCTCGTAAGTCCACCGGTGGCAAGGCCCCGCGCAAGCAACTCGCCACGAAGGCGGCCCGCAAGTCCGCCCCGGCGACCGGCGGCGTCAAGAAGCCGCACAGGTACCGCCCGGGTACCGTTGCGCTCCGTGAGATCCGCAAGTACCAAAAGTCCACCGAACTTTTGATCCGCAAGCTCCCGTTCCAACGCCTTGTCCGAGAAATCGCGCAAGACTTCAAGACGGACTTGCGATTCCAATCCTCCGCGGTCCTCGCGCTCCAAGAAGCGTCCGAAGCGTACCTCGTTGGCTTGTTCGAAGACACCAACTTGTGCGCGATCCACGCCAAGCGTGTCACGATCATGCCGAAGGACGTGCAACTCGCCCGCCGCATCCGCGGTGAGCGCGCGTAAATTATTTACGCAACTCAAAAAAAGAAAAGACGAACTCCGCATCCACGGAGCGTCTCAAACCAACATGGTGTTCATTTAAACACCACCAAGTTCAAAAGATTCCTCCCTTCAAACCCCCCGTGTAAACCCCAGTCGCGCGCGCGCAGTGTGCAAGTGCGTTTTTGTTGCAACTAGGTGCCGACTAAAACTAACCTAAGAGTGCTAACGAAGCATCATCATTTCGAATGCCTCTTCTTTTTCTTGTTTGCAGCGGTCGCAGGGTCGTATTCCACGACGTAGCGCACGAGTTTGCTCCAAATAGATTCGAGAGCGTATGCCTTGCCTTGGCGCAGCCAGGCCTTCAGCTCAGGGTAAAGAAACTTTGGGTTCTTAGCCCAGACCTGCTGAAGTCCCGCTCTCGTGCATATTCCTCCGCGTTTCAACGCTCCGAGTAAGTCGATGACCCGAGCCTGGGTTTTGCCTTCAGGTCTAGACGCCAAAAGGGGCTTAGCGGCGAGCTTGTCACGCAGCTCCCCCATCGGTTCAGAAACCGTCCCGGAAAGCAAAGCGGTGGCAAACACAGCACATCTCGTGTCGATCGAAGGAACGTCGACCGGATTCAGTGGCAGATCCCAACGATGCGGACCAAATCTCGGAGCGGTCCAACCGATGACACGATCCTCCCGAGAGTTGTACCTCGGCGCCGGATCGCTCAACAGCACGCCTTCGTCCACGAGAGCAGAGCAGTGTTTTATCAACCACTCTGGCTCGATGCTAGTAGCGCCGACGATGTAAGCCCGCTTATCAGTTTGAAGTAAATCTGTGTAGACGACATAGTCCGGCGAAGAGCGGTGGAGCGAAGAAGTCGGATGCAGAAAGACTGCTGCGTCGAGGAGCGCCGGAACATAACGTGTCGCCTTTGTAACGTTTTCATTTGAACGAGACGCTTGCTCCATCTCCTTGTGTTTCGACCGACGCGCGATTCTGTCCGCCCAACCGGCACAGAGGGCTTGTCTTAGAGCTCTCTCAACATCACCTCCGGGAGGGAGCATTTTCGGAGCCGCTGCGTCGAACTCTAACTCTTGAAGGACACCTTCCGTGAACATTGACCTGGTATCGCCAGTCGAGAGCTTCGTGGACACATCCCTCGCGAGGTTGACGATCAATCGCTTAAGTTGCCGCCTCAGATCACTCATCTCACGCATAGTTTTTTCATGAAGCCTGTTTGTAGAGCAGAATGATTCTGTCGCTTTCGGTCCGTTGCACGAGTCGTACGCTAAAAGAGCTTGAGCCGCGGACAGGGCATCGCTCGCCGGATGATGAAACTTGACGTGCGGAGGCGGGCCTTTGTTCGCGTTCACGCCATCCTCACCCGCGGTTTCTTCGGATGACTGTCGTAGAAACGGACTGTCCAAGCTCAACGCCGCCGCAATTGCGATCGCTGGCGACAAACATCCACTCACTCCGCTCTGCGCAGCAGCGAACAACATTCGAGAGTGTCGTGGGCTGATCGGCAGCACCGCCATGGCGCGCCCCAGGTCCGTCAAGGGACCGATCTCCTCCATTCCCCGCCTTTTATCAACGGCTCCAAGTATTGTCAAAGTTCTCTCCGCCGCCGCCAGCGCAGCTTTCTCCGGCGGCGAGATGAAGGGGAAGTTCACCACCTTGTCGATGCCCATTGCGCGCATTTGTAGCACAACTCCCTCGATGGGGACTCCGAGGATCTGCGGATCCGCATGAGCTTTCATTTCATCCACAAAGTGGGCACTACTGAAAAGTCGGTAGCAGTGCCCCGGACTCGTACGTCCAGCCCGGCCAGCGCGTTGGTCTGCACTCGCCTTGCTCACCCACCCTACTCTAAAGCGAGACAAACTGGCGTCACGTTCATAGACCCGCTCCTTGGCTCTACCGGCGTCCACGACGTATCTGATTCCAGGAATAGTGAGCGATGTTTCCGCAACGTTCGTAGCGACGATGACCATTCTCGACCCGTCCGGAGTAGGCGCGAATACGCGCTGCTGCAGGTGAGCTGGAAGAAGTGCGTAGAGCGGGAGGACGTTCAGACCACCCGGCCCATCCACTTCTCCACCACCACCGGCCGCACGTAGTGCCGCAGAAGGCGCATTCGCACGGGTCCACGCCGCTTCAGCTTCGGCCGCTTCCTCTTCCCCGACGCCTTCGCCTCCCATGATCAGCACTTCGTCCTCCTCGCTGATGTCACTGTCGACATCTGAAAAGTCGTCATCGCCTTCGAAATCGACCTCGTCCTCTCCGCTCACGTCCTCTCCACCTGCATCGATCGCGTCGACGTCGTATGCGTCCACCATGTCGTCATCCTTCTCGTCATCCTTCTCACTTGTTTCCTCGTCTTCAACGATCTTGGGCTTTCCGTCAAGAGGATAAGCCTCTCGGAGCTTGCGGCACATGAGCTCGACTTCTCGTTGACCCGTTAAAAAGACAAGAATGCCACCGGGAGGAAGTTTACGATGAATTGCGAGGACCTTCTTCACCGCCGTACCGACGTAGTCAGCAGTCTCCGTTCGACGTGAGAAGTGCACAGTGACGGGAAACTGACGAGTGGCGACCTGGAGCAATGCCGGTGGCGTTGGACATAACTTTTTGTTCCCCACAAACTCCTCGACTCGAAGAGTCGCCGACATGACAACCAAACGTAGCGGCGTCACGGCCTTACCCTCGGCCGCCAGTGCCGCGCGAAGCGGAACGATTCTTGAAAGCAGTCCGAGCAAGATGTCGGTGTTTACGCTCCGCTCGTGTGCCTCGTCGATAATCACGACGGAGTACTTTCGCAACAGGAAATCAAGCTGTACCTCTCGCAAGAGGATACCGTCCGTCATAAACTTTATTCTCGGGTTTTCGCCCACGTTTTTGTCATAACGGACCTGATAACCGACATCTCCGCCTAGTGGTACGTTCAGTTCCTCCGCAACACGACGGGCTGTGGACGTGACTGCCACCCGTCGAGGTTGAGTCACCGCCACAGCTCCCGGATGACTCGCACACTCGGGATCGCCGTACCCTGCCTCGTACAAAAATTGAGGCACCTGGGTCGTCTTACCACAGCCGGTGGCGCCGCAGATCACCGTGACGGGGTTCGTGTTGATAGCATCCACGATTTCATGCTCCTCTTGCACGATCGGCAGTCCCTCGCGCGTGCTATTGATCTTATCCGTCCTGTTCACCGGGACCACAAATGAACATCCTTGGAAAACTTCGTGATGCGCTCCTCTGTATGCGTTGGATTTGGGCGCGTCTCCCTCGTCCGACATCCCCGTCCTCGCGCGTAGAGTTTTAACTAACTCCCGAGTCGCGTCGTCCAGTGACGCCATGCCCGCTGCCACCGCCGTTCGTACTGCAGCTTGCGTCAATGCGTCGTCCTCTGCCTCTGAATCGTCGCTCGCATCCTTGTCGACCATGCGCGCACCACGCCGCTCCCCGACCCGTTCCATCTGTCGCTCGCTCTCGCTCTCCAGGTTATCATCACTCTCCTCCTCGCTCTCACTCTCCGCCTCCACCTTCGGTCTCTTCGTCAATCGAGCGTCTCGTAAATCCTCCAACTCGACGCCCGCGCGTTCCGCCTTGAGCGCTCTTCTCATCTTCTCCTTCGCCGTCTCTTTCGTCCCCAACGACGTCGTCGCTCGCATCAACCCCAACGCACGTTCGTCCACCTTATTTGCCTCCAGCGTCGCCATCACGCTCGCCCGTTCATCGCGCTTACGCTCCTCCTCGGCGAGTTTTTTCATCTTTCGTCTCTGGGACGAACTCAGTTTGGTCGTCGATTTCGCTCGTTCTTCAGCCTCACGCCGACGCTCGCGCTCCCTCACCGCTCGCTCACCCGCGCGACCGCTCGTGCCCTTCTTTGTCGGTAAAAACGTGAGCTCTCGTGCCTCGCCCTCGCGCTCGTCGAGCGGCATCGTCGACGAATCGACGCGCGACCGAGTGCGGTGGGCCGGCGGCGGCGGCGTTCTCGCGTCCACGGCGGCACTTCCCGACCCGTCCTCGCGCGCGACGGGTGCACGAGACGAACGCACGCGTGCTCGTCATGTCGTCCACCGCGCGCGCGGACGCGAGCGGGGGTCGATCGTTCGCGACGAGGCGTTGGAATCACAGGCGGCGGCCGCTCGGAGCGAACGTGAGAAAGTCCTCGACGACGCCGAGGGCGAGCGTCGAGGACGCGGGCGATGGGTTGGTGCAAGTGGGGGCGATCGTGGGCGCGCACGGGCTGAGGGGTGAGGTTCGCGTGCTGCCGATGACGGATTTCATCGACGAAAGGTTCATGACGCGCGGGTCGACTTTGCAAGCGGAGACGTCGGCGCAAGGGAGGTCAAAGGTGAGTGGGGAGTACGACGCGCCGATCGGGGAGACGCGAGAGGTGAGCGTGCGCGGCGGACGGTGGGTGACGAGTAAAGGACGGAACGATGTGATCGTAAAGCTGAGCGGTGTCGACGACAGGACGTCGGCGGAGGCGCTAGTGGGAACGCGACTCTTCGTATCGCCGAGCGATCGAGCGCCCCTGCGAGACGAAGCGGGACAGACAAGTGGAGACGGAGACGATGAGTTCTACGCCCAGGAGCTTCAGGGGATGCGGGTGATTGACAGGGAATCGGGGTCGGAAGTGGGTGTCGTGGAGGACGTCGTCCGAGGTGCCGGAACGCAGGACTTACTGAAGGTTGGATTCAGCGCGTTCGACGAGGAATTCGAGATCGATACCGAGTTTTACGTCTACGTGCCTTTCGTCAAAGACATCGTACCGCTCGTCGACGCGAAGAACAGGTTAATGGAGATCACGCCACCAGGCGGTTTGCTTGATTTGAAGACACCGAAGAAAACGAAGGCGCAACGCGCAAAGATCGCGGCTAAGGCGAAGGCGGCGAGCGAGCAGTAGATCGTGCGGTCTGTCTATGCAATGCGATGTGTTCTACAGTATGCTATAGTATGTATACCTAAATCTACCTAAGCTGCCGATGATATCTCAATGCTGCGCAACACCGTGTGCCGTTGCTCTCGACACTTCCTCTTCAGCGACAACGACGCGAGGACGACTGAGATGCTGCTGATAGCCATCAAGATACTTGCGACCCAGGGCGGAACCTTAATTGTCGGATATAAACAACCAGCCGCCAGGGGGAGTGCGATAACATTGTAACTCAGCGCCCAAACGTAGTTTTGCCGGATCTGTCGAAACGTCTTTTGGGAGATGTCCACGGCCCGCACCACAGTGTACAGATCGGCGTGCATGAGGACTAAATCGGCCGCTTCGATGGCGACGTCTGTTCCGGCGCCTATCGCCATCGATAAGTCTGCCGCAGCTAACGAAGGGGCGTCGTTGATGCCGTCGCCAACCATTGCAACCTTTGACGCTTCGAATTTATTCTTTGATCTCGGCGAACATTCCCCTTGTAACTTCTTTAGGAACGCCACCTTATCTGCTGGAGACGCCTCGGCGTGAAACTCCTCAATTCCACATGCACTTGCGATCGCACGCGCGGTTTTCCAGTTATCTCCCGTCACCATGACGCTTTTGATGCCTCGCTCTCTTAGCGCCGCCACAACGTCCTTCGCGTCCGGTCTCAATTCATCAGATACCGCGAACGCTCCACCCACGGCGTTTCCGATGCCGACGAGCACCACTGTGTGTCCAGAATCTTCATGCTCCACGGTAAAGTCTTCAATGTCCTTTGAAACGACTTTCATACCGCGTTCGCTCATCAGTTTACCGTTTCCAACAGCCACTGCGATCCCGTTCACGACACAGCACACACCTTGGCCGGCGACAATTTGAACCTCTGACTTAGCGCTCAAGGCGAGCTCAGTAGGACTGCGACGTCGAGCATAGTCTCTCACGGCTTTTGCGATTGGATGTTCGCTGTCCTTCTCGATGGAAACGACCACACTGATGATGTAATCGAGATTTTCCGGCCGAGTCGATTTAAACGCAACCACTGTCGGTGAACCGGTGGTCAAGGTACCTGTTTTGTCGAAGGCGACGACGTCCAAACGGGAAGCTACTTCCATAGCTTCTCCTCCTTTAACCAAAATGCCACTCCCCGCAGCAACGCTCGTTCCGACCATGATCGCCGTCGGCGTCGCCAATCCAAGAGCACAAGGGCACGCCGTCACGAGCACGGCGACGCCAAACCACATCGCAAACAACGTTTTGTTTTCATCCGCCGGTATCCAACCGGCTGGAATGGAACTTGTCCAACCGGCAACAAGCCAGGAGAAGAATGTAACCATCGCGAGAACGACGATGAATGGCACGAAGACGTTCGAGAGCCTATCTGCAAAGGCTTGGATTGGTGCCTTTGAGAGCTGCGCATCCTCGACGAGGCGCACTATCTGATGAAGAGTCGAGTCAGCACCGAGCCGCTCTGCGCGCATGACGAAAGCGTTACCTTCATTGATCGTACCTCCCGTGATTCTTCCATTTATCTTTCTCATGACCGGCATCGGCTCTCCGGTGATCATGGATTCATCGACGTATGCGTGGCCACGAATGATGACTCCGTCAGCCGGGACGCGCGCGCCTGGCAACACCTTCAGCAGATCGCCCACCTGGATCAACTCCGTGGCGACTCTCCTCTCGATCTCTTCACCCGTTTTCGTTGATACGAGGAGCACGGTTTCGCTAGGCGTGAGTTCAAGAAGCTTCGTGATCGCCGTGCTCGTCTTCCCCCGCGCTGAAGTTTCGAGGTACTTTCCGATCAAGATGAAAGTGATCAACAGAGCGCTCGTGTCGAAGTAATCGCGGGCGCACATCGATCCAGAGCTCAGACAAGAGAGCATGCCGCCCACGCTCACGATATAAGCGACGTTGGTGCCGAGAGATACCAGAACATCCATGTTGCTCGCGCCGCGTTTAAGGGAGTTCCACGCCCCGCGATGGAACCGCATGCCGACGCCAAACTGCACTCGCGACGCGAGTGCAAACTTCACCAGCACCCAAAGAGACAGTCTACCTAGTCTCGGAGTCCAAATGCGCTCCACGATGAGATTCATGAGTACAATGGGCGCCGTGAGTGATATTGCTAACTTCAAATCCTCGCGAAACCTTGACAACTCGCGCGTCGTTGTCGACCCGTCGTCCTCCGCTGAGTGATACACACTCGCCCCGAAACCAATCTCCTCGACGGCTTCTATGAAGTCTCGAGCACCAGTGGCGTTCGAATCGTACACAACTATCGCGGCACCGTACGGGAGCACGCTCACGGTGGCCGAGGACACCCCAACGACTGCTCTCAGAGCATTTTCAACCGCCCCAGAGCACGCCGAGCACGACATTCCGTCCACCGCCAGCTTCACCGTCTTCACCGCCGAGGACCCTATGCGGCTTCGACGCTCGTTCACGGTCTCCATCGGCTCGCACTCGAACCCACAGCTCTCAACCTCTCGCACGATCGCGTCTATGACCTCTCGCTCGTTCGCTTCATCATCTAAAACCGCTCTCGCCTCTCCCGTCGCCGTCGACGCCGCCGCGCGCGCGACGCCCCGCGCGTCCATCATCGCTCGCTCCACCGTTCCCACGCACGCCGAGCACGTCATCCCGGTGATCCTAAACCTCACGTCTCTCTCCACGACGTCATTCTTCGAGCTATTCTCCGTCCGCTCTCTCGCCGATAACAACGACGTGTCGTCGTCGAGTCCGCCATCCACCTCGCCCGCAACCGTCGCTCGCGATCGCGCGCGCGCCTCCGACGTCGTCGCCTCCGGCGTCGCCGCGTCCGCGTCCATCGCGCGCGATCGTCCCCCCGACGCGTCGCTCGACGTTCGCGCGCGCGCGTCGAGTGCGGTCGCCCGCGCGCGCGCGTCGACCGCTCGACGTCGGCACCGACCGACGCCAACCTTGGAAAAATGCGAGACATTCACGCGTCCCGGCGGTGATGTCGCGCGCGTGACTAGGGTTTACGATGGGCGCCAGGAAAGTACGTCCGCGCCAGGGGCGACGCCGGGGGGATCCACGGCGTGATGGACCCGAGAGACGGACGAGCGATCGATCGGGAGCGTGCGCGGAAGGGAGGTCGCGTCGCACGTCCGGGCGGGGGGGGCGACGCGTCGTTTGAGACGACGACGAGATGGAGATGCGACGGGCGTACTTGGTGGGGTATAACGGTGTGGAAGCGATGGGGTGGATGGTGGTGTTGACGCTCGCGGTGCGATGCGCGGTCGAGCGAGGGCGCTCGTGGACGTATGATGTCGTGCGTGATGCGTTGGTGACGGTGCAGATCGCATCCTTCGCGGAAGTTTTACACGCCCTGATTGGATTGACGCGCACGCCCGCGGCGGCGGCGCTCATGCAGTGGGCGGGACGGACGCACTGCCTGCTGTGCGCCCTGGACGGGGTGCGAAGCAATCACTCGAGCGACGCCGCGACGGTGTTGGTGTTCGCGTGGGCGATCACGGAGGTGATTCGATATCCGGCGTACGTGTGCGGTTTGTTGGGGATCGAATCCAAGGCGCTCACTTGGGCGCGGTACACGGTGTTCGTGCCGCTGTATCCGCTCGGTGCGGGGGCGGAGATGAAACTCATGTACGACGCGCGAGCGCACGCGAGAAGAACGAAAATGTACGCGATCGAAATGCCGAACGCGTACAACTTTGCGTTCGATTATCCCACGTTTCTCAACGCGTTGCTCGTGTTGTACCCGTTTTTGTTCCATGGGTTGTACTCCTACATGTTCGCGCAGCGTCGTAAAAAACTCGGAGGGAAGGAGAAACAGAGCTAAAGGGTTTCGTAACTAGAATTGAACTACGTGCTATCAAATTTTCCTATTCTTCTGCCGGCGTAGCTGCCTCAAGCTCTTCTCTATTCGCTGACGCGCCGTCTTCCCGCGTACCTCGAGCGCTTCCCGCCGTTCAATTTCTTCCTCTATTATCTCGTTTGCCTTCGCTTCCGACGCGGTATTTTGTTTTCGACGCTCCATTTCAAAGAAATCAAGCCCGGCTTCCGCGAGAACTTCGTCATTGTGAGCTCGAATTTGACTTGCAAGCATCTGCTGCGCGCGACGTCCGATGTCTCGTTCGCTTTCTTGTTTTGCCTTTGCCTCGCGCACTCGTCGAGACTGCGTGACACCCCGTTTTTGACGCTTCGCAGCGCGGTCAAGTAAGACACCGACCGACGCATTCGACGCATCTCGACGCGACTCACCATCGTCGACGGGTTCCGACGGCTCGGGTTTGCTTGACGTGTTCGCATTTGGGTCCGCGCCCT
This sequence comes from Ostreococcus tauri, assembly GCF_000214015.3. NCBI lineage: Eukaryota > Viridiplantae > Chlorophyta > Mamiellophyceae > Mamiellales > Bathycoccaceae > Ostreococcus > Ostreococcus tauri. The sequence goes on along the minus strand of NC_014430.2, from coordinate 614,769 downwards.
CGTCTCCGCCACGACTGCGTATCAATCTCAGCGTCTCACATCGCCCCACGAATGAAGTGAGAAGCTGCTTTAAATCCCCAACGACGTTAACCGTGCTCAAACGCTCATCTTGGGAGATGACGACGACGCCGTCGTCGGTTATCTGTTCGGGTTGAATGTGGCCTAAAATTTGAAGCACCTCCGTGAGACAGGCGAGATATCGCGCCTTCGTCGAGCGGTACAGTCCACGGAGTTGCTCGATGATCGGAGCGTTTTCATCCGTCTCTCTCAGCGCGATGCCAGTCGTTGAAGTCGTCTCGGGGGACTCGTCGGCATCGCCAAATTCTTGCGCAAAGCGCCAATCCGCTGCTCCGTCCGCCACATCTTCCCAAGTCTCGTCCGCGTCGTCTTCGAGCGCGTGCGCCTTCCTCTCGACTTCACGATTGAATCTTGTCTCGAACGTGTCGCCGAAAAGCATGCAGAAGCACTCTCCCGCGGCGTGCAACGTTTCGCGAACTTCGCGGAGCAACGCCGGGAGTTCACCCTTCGTCGAGAGCCACTGTCTCTGTAGGTTCCTCTGCACCTGGCGCTCTTTTTCGAGCGCGAGCACTCGCGCTCGCTCCGCTCGCACCTCCGGGGCGTCCTCGCCCAGGCGTTCGGTGACGAATTTCCGCGCCAGCGTCAGTTGCTTGTACTGATTCTTAAACTTGCGCTCCCACTCGTCCAAGACGCTCACGGCGTGTTGACGCAAGCGATCTGCCTCGCCCTTGGGAACGTCCGGGAGCGGGAAATCGTCGTCAGTTCCCACCGCGTGCTTCATAATGATCTCCAGCTTATCCATCGTGAGCTCTCGAAACAACCTCGACCGGGTGAAGAGCTCGCTCGTCGCCGTCACCGCGTGCGCCCGCGTCGCCGCCCCGCTCCTCGTCGACGCCATCACTCGCATCAGCGCCTCGTGCGCGCACTTTAGCGCGTTATCGTCCGCCTTCGCCGCCCGCTTGATCGCTCGCATCGCGTCCTCGTCCACGCTCGGTGACGTCCCATCGCACGCCCGCCTGACGAGCTTCTCGATGCCGTTCGCGCTCGACATCGCTCTCGGTGTCGATTCACCCGCGCTCACCCCTCGCCCGCCCGCGCGCGTCGCGCGACATCGTTGGCCTCGACCGAGACGACCGCGCGCGCCCGTCGCGCGCGCGTGCCGTCGACGCGCCCGACGTCGGGACCACGCGTCGTCGAGGCGTCGGCGCCGCGGGGTCGTCTCGTCTCGGCCAATCGAAATCGAGCGTGTGCACCATCGCACCCGCACCGGCTCGATCGGTGCTCGATCGGTGCTCGATCGGTGCTCGATCGGTGCTCGATCGGTGCTCGATCGGTGCTCGATCGGTGCTCGATCGGTGCTCGATCGGTGCTCGATCGGTGCTCGATCGGTGCTCGATCGGTGCTCGACCGGTGCTCGATCGGTGCTCGATCGGTGCTCGATCGGTGCATGAAATCAAAGTCGACGTGAAACAATCACTCGTGGAATCAATCAAATCAATCCACCGCGTCGCCGCGCGCGAGGTCGACGGCCACGGTCGATCGGTCGCACTCGACGACGGGGGCGATCGAGCGTCGAGCTCGAGCGCACCGCGCGGGATGCTCGCGCGATCGATGATCTCCGCGACGCGGGCGAGCGTGGGGACGACGACGAGCGCGCGATCGGGTCGAGGGCGTCGAGCGGGCATCGGTCTCGTTCTCGGTTCGTCGTTCGCGCGATCGCGGGTTCGGGCTCGGAGCTCACCGGGGGAGAACTACAACCCACAGGTCGCCATGGACGCCGCGCGGGCGAGCGAGATACTCGGTTTGGGGCAGAACGCGACGAGCGACGAGCTCGTGAAGGCGCACCGAGAGATGCTCGACAAGTACGCGGAGGACGAAGCCAAGTGCGGAGAGGTAGAGCGAGCGTACGACGTTCTGCTGATGAAATCGTTCAACAGGCGAACGAAGGGTGATACGGTGGACAAAACGGTGAAGTACGCGGACGTGGTGCCGCCGATCGATAGGCTCGCGGCGGCGATGCCGGCGTGGACGAAGGAAGCGGGGAGTGCTCTGCCGCCGGCGCCGCGGTTCTCAGCGCCGTCGCAAGCGTCGCTGAGCCAAACCGGGGCGCTCTTCGGCGTAATCGCAGTCGTGACTTTAGTACAAGGATTCGCCCAGCCGCAAGGCATGGATAATCCGACGGGGTTGGAGATAGCCGCAGCGCTCGGCGCCACAGTGTGGTTCATGAACAAGAAACGAGTGTCTCTCGGTCGATCCGCCGCGCTGGCTTTCGGCTTCCTACTCGTTGGCTCTCTTTTTGGTGGTGCTGTTCAGGAATGGTTGCGCGTAGACATCGTCCCGTTCGCGGGAATCTCGTCGCCGTCGACGATCGTGTCCGAGTTTGGCATCTTGGCCCTCTTTTTCGCTGCGGCATGCTTCGACTAGGAAAGCGCGGCACTCTGTACTGTACACTTACCAGCCAGTGAACGAGCGCAAGCGTAATAGAATGAGTCACTGTAATACTTAAGCGCATACTGCATCAAACAACAAAATACTTGCGGATTGTAATCGTTGAGTTACAACAAACTGCTAATCGTACGCGAGGTACGAGACTTCTAAGTCTCGTATCGGTGGTTTCGCGACTGCTTTTTCCAAGTGTTCGAGAAGCTCCAACGTGCGCTCTTCGAGCTCGCGGCTGTCTTCTTCGGTCGGATCTGGATTGAACCGCACGAATTTGATTGGCACCCCGAGAGCGTTCTGAAGATCAGCCATCCTTGACTCCTCGTTAACGTAGCTTCTGCTTCCTCGTCTGTGACCAAACTCATCAACCTCGACGATGAGTCCCCACGTGAGTGCGCCTTCTTCAGGAGTTGCGGAGGAAATCTCCAGTAAAATATCTGGTTTAAAGTTAATTTTCTTACCGACGTTGAGTCGATGATTCAAACGCATCCCTCTAATGCTCCTTCGAGATGTTTCCGACGCGTCCTCTTGCCACCACTTCTCAATTTCGCTGAACACCAGTTGCTGCTTCTCCTCGTAGTTCGCGGACGCTCTGCCCCATTCGAAGGTCTCGATGCTCGGAGGTCTCTTATCGTCACCACCGATCCAGTCGATTTGCACTTGCGGCCTATCTCCTCGTCTCAACGAGTTGGCTTTGATGGTCCACGGCGAAGCCTTTGTGTGAGTGCCTCGCGCAAGCGCCGTTTTCGGTTCCCACTCAAATCCGATAGATGTGAGTGCGGCAATGCGCTCTTCGGATAACTTAGACCCACGCTTATACTTACGCTGAGTCCCGACCCATGATCCTAATTCTTTGTTATGGCGCCACGTTGCGGGTACGTTGCAGTGACCGTGAATGCGCTTGAACTCGATGAGTTCCATCAAGCGTGCGTCCCACGAGACGCGTTGCGTCATCTTGAGCGGTATACCGACGTCTCTCAACGCCTGAATTTTACCTTTGCTCAGTTTTCCTTCACGGAAACATCGCTGCTGATAAACTAACCAGGTACGCATGCCCGGATCGTACTGATTCGTCTTCCTCACTCTTCCGTCTGCGGCGACGATGGCCTTGAGCTCGCTCAGTCGAGTTACAAAGATTGTGTCGGTCTCAATTTGCTTCGCAGTCGCCGGTTCCCACACCACTCCGAGCTTCTCTAGTCCAATTGAAACATGGCGTTCCAGTTTACCGTTTCGCTTGAGCAGTCTCATGCGACGGAGCCATCGTTCGAGCGAACAGCCAGTCGGCACTTGAATGTGACCTTCTCTCTGTTTGAATGCCTGCAGCTCCTCCAAGCGCTTGAACGCGCGGGTTTGTGATGGCTCCCAGTCCAAGTCTAGAGCGTTCAGTGCCAGAATCATATCCTGCGAGAGCTCGTTTCGTCGTCGCATCGTCCGCATCTTTTTCACCCAGTTAGATAGAGACGTCCCGGACGGTGGCGTCGAGTGTCCTTTGTTCTCGTAGAAGCTAGCCAACTCCTGAAGCCTCTTCGCCCACTTAATCTTGTCAATTCCGGGCTTCTGGCGAGACGCTTTATCGAGTTCCTCAGCTGAATCAATCTCCGTGACGTCCATAATAGCACGCTGCCTCCGGTTAGGACGGTAGGTGAACACCGGATTGAATCTCCTGTGCTTGTCCGCGCCGGAAGATGCCGCCGGAGACTTGTCACTGTGAGCGGACGCACGCAGCGGCCGCAACGCGGTCACACGCCGGGTGCCAGCGGTCGATCCACGATTAACGGACACCACCGCCCTCTTGGATAGCATCGCGACGTCTAGAAGCGGCGATGCGAACATCTAGACACGATTCCAAAATGGCGCGAAAATCAAGTCGTCGAAACGAGTGACGTCGCAGACAGACGGGATCGGATTTACACGCTTCGGGCGCACGTGAGCATGCGATTCTAACGGTTTCTGTCGCCGATCACCTTCAAACGTAGTTCGTCGCGCGCGAGGCGGACTCTGTCGACGGCGAACAGTTTTCTTCAGTCACAGTTGCCGGCTCTCGTCAGCACTTGGCATGATCGTCAACAACCAGCTTTTAGGGGAGTCGACCAACGTTGATGGGTTCGACTGAAAACGGGCACAGACGCTGGACATAAATCAATGCGCCGCCGCACGACGGGGGACGGGCCCTAATAAACGCCTTAGTCGGTTCGCTGGATTCATCGACGGCTCGAGCCATTTATTTATATTTAAAATATTCAGCGTTCATGGAGACGCTCTGACTACGCCATATGGGCGAATATCGTCGTGAAAATGAGAGTGTATCAGCGTTATTGTATACCAAATGCGTCTGACATGCGATTACCGTCTACAAATCCATCTGAAGCGAACTGCTCACGTTTGAGAAATTAATTGCTCGGAACAATTTATTAACACGTCAGAGTCGTTTGATGTTCTCAAGTAACGTTTTGAGCTCTCTAAAGTGCTCTGAGGCCGTCAACGTACCATATCACCACGCATGATCGCAATCGTACGAGTGCCGATCGGTAATGCGCTCATGCAAATCTCCATCTTTGATTGAACAAACTGAAATTATTTAATTAATTGGAGCATCGAAATAAAAATCCAAGATCACGTGCACAATTCTGGGCTTCTCATGGAGTGAAGGATGTAAGTTTTCAAACCATCTATTTGTATCACTACCACGCGCGCGCATTGCAGTTCATGTCAGTGAAAAGTCATGACGAGCGCAAGTGAATTAATTCCATTTAATTTTAGCTCGGGTTCGTAGTCCGAGCGACACGCAGTACTCTGGTGTCTCGGATGCGTGCTACTTTGATCCAAATGTCGCACTGGGCGTCGTTGGTAATGATCTCGGCGAGTTGGGTCACCGTAACGCACGATTTGAGTCGGGACGTTCCACATTGTTCGCGATGCAATTAATAAATAAATTTGTATTTATACAGCGTTCAACACTCGAAATTCCGCTAGCCCCAAAGCGTACCGTAGGACGTGTACGCAAAAATAAGCAGGGCCACAGGTACGAGCACAAAGAGCGCCGCCACCAAACTCAAAATATTGAACGAACCGCCCTTGTACTCACTCCTGGGAAAACAAAAATTTATTTATTTGTCAGTCTTGAGCGCATTGTTTTGTGTGCGCAGATGTGAGAAGAGCGAATCGACACGCACCCGTCCCAATTTTCCGTATACAAATCTTTCCGATCCTTTCCGTTATTCGCTCGGCGGTTCGCGAACTGTCGACGTCCGATTTCGTCTGACACTGTCCTCTTCTCTCCCTCCATGGCTGTCCAGTCAGGTTCCTGCGCACAGGGAGATAACTGTTAGTTACGTCTTCGGCGTTCGCCCATCCAGCCGATCGTACCTTGTTCGCCTTGCTTCTGTTGAACAGGCTGACGATGATGCCTCGGCGGATCCCGTTCCCGCACGTGACCTCGCGAGGGCGAAGTCGTCGTCGTCCCGACGCCACGTCCGGGAGCTGAATGTCACGAGCGATAACAGTGCCTCTCATGACGACGTTCAACGCGCGCTTCGCAACAGCCAGCACGTTCGAACGCTCGACAGGGTACTGAGACTTTTCGTGAGTCGACCCCACGCCTCGGCGTGCGATTCGATCTGGTCGTTGCCGAGATCACGAATTTGACCTCGCGCTTGAATGTGCCGGCTTCGCCTCTCGAAACCGGCCGGAAATCAGTGGGCGGCTGGAAACAAACGTCTCCCACGTCATTCGTCGCGCGTCGCGCGTGGTGCTCAAAGATGGCGAGCGAGTACTTCTCCGCCTCGCGCGCGGACTGGTGCGCGTTGTGTAAGTGCTTCGTGCAGCCGCACGGGAACGCCAAGCGCATGCACGAGCGAAGCGAGAAGCACAAGAAGAATGTCGAGCAAAAGCTAAAAGATATCAGACAGAAGGAGGTTAACGAGAAGAAGGAGAGCGATAAATTGAAGAAAGATATGGCAGAGATCGAGGCAAAGGCGACGGAGGCGTACGCCGCGGATCTCGTCGCGGCGGGCAGACTATCGGAAGCGGCAGCTCTGCAGGCAAAGCCAGTCACGGCGGCGGCTCGCTTGAAAGAGCAGGAGACAAACGCGAAGAAGGAGTTGGAGACGGCACTCGAGCGAGAGATGCACGCGCGCGAGGAAGAAGAGTACCGCGCGGCGCAAGTCCTGGGAGCCTGGAAGTTTGACGATCGGTCCAAGTATTACTGGCATGCAAAGTCGTCATGTTACTTTGATCCAAAGACAAAGATGTACTTCAACAACACGACCAAGGCGTGGTCAAAAGGTGCTCCCGAAAGTGCACCGCCGCCCCCCTCCGAAGCTGCAACGGTAGCACAACCGAGTGGTCAGTACGCTCTCAACCCGTACGCTCGAGGCGTCGTGGCGCCTGCAGCATCGTCGGAGAAGCAAGATAATCCAAAGCCAACGGCACAACAGGCAATTGCAGCAGCCATGGCACTTAACCAGAGACCCGCAGCGCGCACGTCGTCGATGGTATCTGCTACTTCCACGGTGCCGAATAATTCTGAAGAGCCGAGTGTGAACCGAACGACCACAACTAGCATGTTCAACCTGGGTTTTGGCGCAAACCATCCCAAATTTGAGGCGGCTAAGGCGAAGACACAAACCGGAGCTGCACGTGCGTTCGCTGCGACTGGTGGTCGGAGTTTTAAAGCACAACTCATAGAAGATTATAACACATCGTTGTCGGGCGCTGATGCGAGTAAGAAGCGTCCTGCAACGGCGATGAGTACGAAGAATGCAAAGCTTGCAAAGGATGAAGCAGAAGCTCTCAAGCGCCGCGAAGCTGCTCGCGCGCGGGTGGAGGCCAGGACGAAGAAGGCATACGGATTGGGATAGCCGAAAATCGTGTATGGAATAGAAAAATGTCTAGGAGAATCTACTACACGTTTTATTCGAAGTCTTTGAACAGATCTTTCACGTCTTTGCGGAAAGCGCTAATCGCCTTCGCGTCGACAACCATGCAGCAACGATGAGGGCGGAAATCAGCGATGTCATTCTCCTCGTTCTGTTTACCGCGCCAGAAAAACGCCGATTTAGAGTGTTCGAGCAAGATCTCCTCCTCCAATCGCGGGAAGATTCGCTGTTTTTTTGGTTGTCCCTTCTTGCGCTTCTTCCCAACTTGCTCTACATCCTCAGTGTCCTCCTCAAACAAAGTGCTCACCAAAATGTAGTTTTTAAACTCATACGACTTTCTCAACTCAGCCGTCTTCTCGTCCTTTGCTGCCCAACCGATTTCGTCAAAAACGCCCTCGATTAAAGGCTGTCCAGCATCCTGCGGCACGTTGATGATGCGCTCGTTTATGAGCAAACCGGTGGCGTCGTCATTCAAAATCTTTTCGAATGCTTTCTTCTCTTTTGCAGGGACCTTACCCAAGAGGTATTTCTTGATATCTTTCACGCACTTTTCTCCCTTGTAATACGCCAGGCTCACCACCGAGGTCATGCCCAGGACGTTTTCTGAGTCATCCTCTGTCTTCATGACGGTGCCGACGGCGTTTTGTCTGATGAGCAAGTCGCACAGGTCCGAGCACGCGTACTCATCGCCGTCGCAGTAACCGGTCAAGAGCGCCTTTAATCCGTGAAAATCTTCCTCTTGCGCGTCGCAAAAGTCAAAGTTTACCTACGTGAGAGACGCGCGCGCGGTCAGTCGACGTTTCTCTCGCGGGGCGTCTCCGCCGATCCCTTCACCGTCCTCCTCACCCCCCTTCTCCTCCTTCGCCTCACGCGTCGCTCGCTCACCGTAATCACGTCCTCATCATCGCTCTCGCCGTCCAGGTCTTCTTCATCCTCATCTTCCTCGTCGTCGGACTCCCTGTGGTCGTACTCCTCCGCAGCCGCCACCTCGCTCGTCGTCCGCCTCGTCCGCGTCGTCGTCTTCCCCATGTCGCGCTCGAAGGATCGCGCGGTCGAGATCGTCTCTCGCTCCCACGCGCACGCGTCTACGCACGCGTCGCGACGCGCGTCACCCTCCGCGGCGCGGTGTGCCCACGCGCGTCGTGGGCGTTCGTCCTCGGCCTCGGTCGATTCGTCGTGGACGATTCGCCATGGGCGATGACTCGATGGGTGGAGATTCATTCGTCGAGGCCGCGCACACGTCACCACGCGCTTGGGGTCTCGGTGCGGCGAGCGTTCGACGCGCGGCGTGCGTCGTCGTCGACCGAGCGCGGGAGAGCGGCGGATGTCGCACCGAGCGAGCGCGCTGCGAGAAATTCAACGAGAGATTCAAAGTCACCTGTCGCGCGTGCGATTGAGCGAGAGCGATGGGTCGAGCGAAAGCGATGCAGACGATGGTGAGGGGTCGACGAGGACGAGATACGATGAGAAAGATTTAAATACTGCGCGTCGACGAGCGAGCGCGTCGTCGGTGTCGTCGTGGGAGGAAGAGGTGAGCTCGAGGAGCGAGAACGCGCGCGCGCGCGGAGCGAGTCAGAGGGGCGTTGACCGAGGGAACGCGTCGACGACAAAGGGTAATTTCAGAGTTCGCGTCGACGCGGGGATGGAGGTTCGATTGCGAAGGGCGGAGCTGAGAAAGGTGGACGTTGAACTCAAACTGGCGAAGAGCTTTGAGCAGGTTGAGCTCGCCCGGCGCGCGCTCGAGGAGGCGGTGAACATTCATAAAATGTACGAGCTCGAGTTTGAAGAGGCGAGCGAAGAATTCGAGAGAGAGCAAGAACTCGTATACGAGGAGCTTGATAGAAGAGAGCGAGAATCTAGGGCGGAGCAGATGGCGGCTGCGCAGGCGGCCGCGGTGGTGCGCGCTGAGGAACATCGCCGCGAAGCCGACGCGTCGTTCAAGCGCGGGAATATGAGCGAGGCAGAGCAGTTTTATTCGCACGCCATCGCAGAGCTCGAGGTGAGTGGAATAGTTTTAGTCGAACCGTCGCATCTTTGGTTGCGAGTGAATCGGGCGACGGTGTTGTTCATGCTAGGTCACGTCCACGAGGCGCTCGCGGAGTGCGAACTCGTGCTCAAAGTTGACTCTGGGCATATTCGAGCACTCTTGCGCGCCGCGCAGTGTTGTCTGAATCTCAGCGAGCTTCAGCGTGCGCAGCGATACTTAGAATTCGTGTCACTTTCGCCGAACGCCCAGCCGTCGGAATTAAAGGAGGCTCTGGCCCAGAAGAGCGCGCTGAACCGAGCATTTGTGGAACAGCACAAGGTATCTGGGAACGAGTCATATAGGAATAAGGATTATGTTGGAGCAAGGGACTCTTATTCAAGCGCGCTCGATTATTTAGACGCAATGCATCTATCAGATTCGATCAAAGTCAAGGTGGGCCTGCTCACGAACAGAGCAGCTGCACTGATGATGCTAGGCAATCCTCTTCAAGCGATGGAGGACTGTCACGAGACTTTGGCGCTCGATCCATTGCACATCAAGGCGCAGGTTCGACTTTCACGATGTTTGCTGCTACTCGGACAATTTGAAGAGGCCTGCACGGAAGCTCGCGAGGTTTTTAACAAAGACGCGTCTACATCGGAGCAAAAGTCTGAAGCAAAGCAGGTTATTGATGATGTGCAGTCGACACAACAGTTGATTGACACTCACAGCAAGCTGCTCGTCAAGATGGAAGAGACTGGTCATGAGGAGAGTGTCGACGATTTAGAACGTACTTTGCGTGCGCTTGATGAAGTGAGCGTAATTTGCCCACATGCAGCAATAGTCAAGACTCTCAGAGCCGAAGCTCTGAGGCTCAAGCGAGACACTTACGCTGCATCGCAACTTGTTTGTCGCCTTGGCGATTTGGATGTCCGTGGGCTGTGCGTGAGAGCGAGGATTGCATTCGATTTAGCTAACGTCTCTGATTGCTTGGAAAGTTTGCAACCACTGATCCCAGCGCTCGAACTTTATGCTGGAAGGGAGGCGTCACATTTGATAGCACTGGATGGGTCGCAACCACCTGAAGAAGTGATCAAGCAAATTCCAAACCCAGCATCGTTGCTTCAAATATTGGAGCAAGTCTCTCAAATAAGCGAACTGAAAGACGCAGGAAAAGTGGCTTACATTCGTGGAGATTATGCACAGGCTGAATCGCTTTACTTCGACGCTCTGAAGCTGTGCAAAGATTCAGATCTGCTTCAAGCGCTCTTCTTGTCCAACATTTGCGCGTGCGCGCATGCCATGGAAGATTATATCAACGCCTTGGCTTCAGCAGGTGCGGCGTGTGCCTTGGCTCCGAAGTATGCAAAAGCGCATGCGCGCTTAGCGGCGATTTACACGGAGCTCGATATGGTCAATGAAGCGCAGCAGATCTATGAATGTTTACTTGACATGGATTTATCCCACGATGAGCGAGAGAAGGTGCACACCTATTTGGTCACGATCAGAGATCGAGTAAAAGCTGAATTGCCCGCCAATTGGCGCAAATTACTCGGTGTCGGCGCCAAGCCGTCGAAAGATGAGCTGAAAAAGAAGTATAGACAGCTCGCACTTAGTCATCATCCAGACAAGGTGGTTCGAGGCGGTTCATCCGAAAGTCTCATCAATGCGCGTGCAGCTGTGTCAAGTAGACTCTTCAACCTGATCAATGATGCGTATAACGTTCTGAGTGATGACAACTTCGTTATCAAATGGGAAAATGCTCGAGTACGAGCGCAATATAAATGTTCGCATCCTTGCCAAGATTCAGTTTGGAGGCGCGCGCCGTTTGCAGAAGCGAATTCGACTAGATTCTAATATCAATTACTTGCTGTAGCCTAAATGTACGTGAAAGTCGTTCCGTTGTATGACTTGATCGTTGATCCTGAAATCGACACCCCGAACTCCACAGTCCCCGGACCCTGTGCTGGAGAAACGCATTCAATTTCTGTGCCGTCGGTCGAGTCGCTCCACCACTGCGACAAACGAGAAAGAGAGGCCTTGCCAATCGCCCCGTATCCGTCCCCTCCTCGACTTTGCACTGATATTGTGCCAAATAAACACGTTGTATAACCTTCGGGGACCCATTTTGCGATGCTCACGTGAACAGTGTTACCACCTTGTTGCCATCCGTCTGTCGCGTCAGCCTCCAAAATATCTCCACGAGTGGTTACGTAGTGCGATATAGCCGTCACATTTGGATTATCATCGCCGGTGCTCGTCGTCACCGCCACTAATTGCTCTTCGACCTCATAATCAGTGACTGGAACTATAGTACCGCAACGAATCAGCGCCGTCGAGACCACCTGAGCATCCACTGAAACTGCTCCAAACTTGCACTTGACGTCTGGGCCAATCGGTAAATGCGTCCCGGTCAATGTGATGACGGTTCCACTCCAACCGACCCACGGCGAGACCTCTGTGATCATCGGGTTTGGTGGCGTAAGAGATGCACTCACGTAAGGATCGTTACCCATCGTCTCCTTCACGTCTGACTGCGTAGTTCCCACGGTCGTGTACGTGAATGTGAGCGCTGCAAATCCGATGCCAAGCGGAGGCACACTCACAGGAACAATCCCAGCAACGTGAGCCGGAGTCGTACACTGTAGCTCACCTGCTGCAGACACCCCTACGACACCACTCGCCGAGACGGGGTAGATGGTACCAAACCTGCAACTTGGCACGTTTGCGCCGAAACCCTTTATGGTCGCGGAATCAACCAACACCACAAGATCGCCCCCTGCCTCCGTACCGTTGACTGGTGATATTGACGTGACATTCATCTTCTTTTCGTACCTCAAGCGCGTGCCCGCTAGACTGGTACACTGACCCACGAGAAACTCATTTTCCGTACAAATACTTACCAAAACCTCGAAGCCACTTTCTGCTGCCGGCACCAACGTGTCCATATCGGGTACCTCGCACTTAAGCATCGCAGCTGACAACTTCGTCGCTGTGGAAACATATACCGATCCACCGCTCTGCGCGGCTCGAATAAAAGAACATAAATAACCCCCGAATTCCGCGCTTCCACCGAGCAGAGAGCCGTCGGACGTCGTCACATGGATCACGTCCTCGGCATAAACCCAGTTCGCCCCGGTTGGAAGGAAAACGTCTACAGACGGCGTTGCAACTCGCACTTCAATCTCCACGTAGTTACCTGCAGCTTCATCAATGAACGCTGTGTTATTCATACTCGTCGTTGCAAAGACAACTGCCATGGTGGCGAATCCGATGCCGGTTTCAGGTGCTTCGCACTTGAGCACTCCGTCGTTGGCATCTACGGCAAGAGAAGTCTTCACCTTGTCTCCACCACTCGTCACAAAGACACATTCTGCGGAATACGAATAGTTCAGAGCTGATTCCAGATAAACACTGAGGTATCCACCGGTTTGTGGAAGCGCCGGAGGACTGACAGAGGTCACGACAATATCAGGGACATATTGAAACTCCACCGCCGACTCCTCGTCAATCCCAACAGTAACGTTCTGCGAAACATGGGCAGGTGAAGTGCAAGCCACCCCGCCTCCCGGCACATGTATCGCTGAAGTCACTATGGTTCCAAATCTACAGGACGGTGTATAGTACGAGGCGGTCGGAATAGTTTCTCCACTCAGTTTTAAGACGGTCCTAGTACCTCCACTGGTTGCCCCCACACTTGGTGTGATGCTAGCCAAATTGCTTGCGATCGGCACCCACGCGATTGACGACACTCCCGCCGCGCTCGTCAGCACGTTAAAAGTCACCCCCAAAACAATTGTGTGCGCCGAAGTTGAAGATCCCAAGGGGAGATCGTCATAAAGAGGTATGATACATCGCAAGAGAGCACTCGAAATAACGTACGCATCAGAAGATGTTCCATCGAAAGTGCACTTTGTCGGTGACCATTCATTCTTCAAGTTCTGTCCAGAAAACGTCGCAATCGTCGCCTCTCTAAGGAATCCTGGTACCACTGACGTCACTTGGGGCGGAGATACGACTTGGAACTGCGCCCCGGGGTGCCGTACCACACCCTGCAGTACTGCATGGAAGCCATATGTCAATGTTTCGAGCGCAACTGTCTCGCTAGGCTCCGTGGGGAAGTCACACTTACTCTTGCTTTGACCCGTTACCAACACAGGCAGTAACACAGGGAGCGTCTCTGGGTTCAACGTCTTGCATATTCGTGCCGCAATCGATCGAGAGCCAGCTATTAAAGCGTCTCCATAAAATTCTATGAGGGTTGAAGAATCAGCTGGCGAACTTCGCATAGCGCTCCCGATCTCAGGAATAATGTGGTCAATGGTTTCACCCTCTAAGACAGAGAATGTCGTGAACCATCCCGTCTGCGACGAGTTCGTAGGGAACATTCTCTGAGAATACATATCCATGACGCTCAGTGATACATCACCCTTGACGACGTTGGGTGTCGTGCACTTCAGCGCTCGAGTACTCACGAGCGTTGCTTCAACCCAAATACCATTAAACCAACATCCAATCCGCACCGGACTCGCTGTGAATGATGCGCTTGCGCCGTTAAAGGACGCCAAATTCGAGGCCTGAATCGTGACATCGCTCCCAATCGCCGAGGTGGACTCCACCGGACCGTCGATTATGGGTGCAACTTGATAATCAACACCGGCTGTGGTGCCACCAACGGCATGCGCCGGCGTGAGACTAAGGTCCACCGTGCCCGTGCTCTCGCTCGATGCGCGCGTCTCGCACGTCGCCAGGGCGGACGACACAAATCTAAACCCTGAGGTAAGAGATGATTCCACGAACGTACACTGCATCCCGGGGCGGAAATGCTGTCCTGTGAGTCGCAGAGTCTCGCCGCCGCTCTTGTACACGTATTCCGGATTTACCCACGTCAACTTCCACGGCTTCACAAACTCGAAGGAGACGTCTAGTGATTTCGAGACCACGACATCGTCCGCGCCGGGAACGTATCTTCTGTTCGTATACTGCGCTATTCCCACCGCGACGAAGCCCGCAAGGGCGCTCGTCACGTTTGGACACTCAATCTTCTCTGACGTGCTCGAGCTCGCATCTTTGTCCACGACCACCTCGCCGAACCTACACCCTAACGGCGGTAGATACGCCTGCGCGTACCCTGACCCGTGTATCTCGACCTTGGTCGACGCGTACACCACACCCGCGTCCGGAATCACGTGAAATCCCGCACCCATCCCGCGTTCGGCGCGCCCGCGCGCGAGCCCCGTCGCTCGCCCGCGCGCGCGTCGCTCGAGAAGAGGGCGCGCATGCGCGCGCGCGCGTCGACGGGCCCAGCGCGCGCGTCGTCGAATGATGCCGTTCGACCAGTCATGACTCGTCACACGAGGGACTCCACGCCCGAGATCCCATCGCATCGTCCCACGCGCGCGAGGGCGCGACGCCGACGCCGCGCGCGCGCGTCGCCCGCGTTCGGGACGGCGACGACCGCGCGCGCGATGTCCGTCATCTTGAGAGCCACGAGCGGGAGTTTTGTGCGTTTTCATCGGCGATTCGTCGAGGCGTGGACGGCGCGCGCGACGCGACGACGCCGAGCGAGCGCCGCGCGCGCGCGAGCGAGATCGAGAGCGCCGTCGCGGAGTGCGAGGCGTTGATTCGTCGCATGGATCTCGAGGCGCGATCGGTCGGTGACGCGAGCGCGAAGACGACGATGTTGAGCAAGCTGCGGGATTATAAGAGCGAGCTGGCGACGCGAAAGCGCGAGGCGCGAGAGGCGAGCGCGGGCGAGGGAGCGGAAGACGCCAGGGATGCGCTGTTGGGGGCGGCCGAACGTGGGCTCGGAGGAGTGGGCTCGATGGAGGACGGGACGGCGAACGGGGAACGGGAGATGGAGACGACGGAGCGCCTGGCGCGGACGGGGGAGCGGATTCGGGAGAGTCAGCGCTCGCTCGCGGAGACGGAGGATTTGGGCGTGAGCATCCTGCAAGATTTACAGGGACAACGCGAAACAATTCAACGAAGCCGTGAGGCGCTGCACGGCGCCGACGACACCATCGCGCGGTCGAGGAAGATTCTCAGTAGCATGAGTCGACGCGCGACGGCGAACAAGGTGTACTTTTACGGCGTCGCCGGCGTCTTGACCGTGGCCATTCTCATCATCATCTTCCACAGACTCGCGTAGACGTGATGCAGTAAAATAATTCATGCACCTCGACGAATCATTCGCGTCTCGCTCGCGGCCGCTCGATGTCGTTCATTACAA
>NC_014430.2:552076-599217 GCF_000214015.3 Ostreococcus tauri | reverse complement strand
ACGTCGAGCGGGGGGGGGGGCGACGGATGAGGTGGAACGGTTAGTGCGCCTGGCGGATGGGCGAATGACGATGGACGCGTCCGCGCACGCGATGCGAGCGGCGCTGTTGCCGCGACGACGGTGCGCGGGAACGAACGCACACTTCCCGGGAGAAGTCATGGTGCGATACGTCCTGGCGATGGACGGAGAGGGGAGGAAGTGGGTGACGCCGGACGCGCGCGGAGACGCGCCGGGACGCGGGACGTACGTCTCGGCGAACCCGCGCGCGTTGGAATTGGCCATCAAGCGAAAGGCGTTCGAGATGGGATTCAAACAGAGAGAAGTGCACGTTCCGGTGACGCTAGAGACGATGACGCGGAGGGTGCTGAGGGCGCGCTTGGGGGAGGTGTTGACGTCGGCGTGTGACAGCGCGAGAGAGGTGCGCGCGCTGACAGACGCGCGCGGCGAAGAGAAACCGACGCTCACGGAGCCGGTAACGGCGGATGAGTGGATCGAAATATTAGCCAACGCGCAGAAACGTATTGTTCCAGATAATTGGGCGCTCATCCCGAGGATTTCGGGTCACATTGACGCCGACGTGAATGCTCGTTTGGAGCGCTCCCAGCTCGAAAGCGCTGAATCGCACATCGGATTCGGACTGAGTGCGCTCACCATGGACGAGATAATCGCTAGTTTGGATGCGTCTGGCAAAGACCGTGAGATGGTTACCAACATCCTCGGATGTTTACGCAAATTTCGTTCGACGGGAGATTTATCTGATGCGCCGGTGCTCGTGGGAATCGATGGCGACGTATCGTTTGCTTTGCGTCTTGCACAACTTAAAGTTCAACTTTTTGAGCGATAATACTGTTACCCTTAGCTTTTAGTCTAGTGTTGTGATAGGTAGTGAATGAATGAATGTAGTTCAAACGACAACGTTTACATCTTCAATTTCTCCGCGAGCACAGAGAGCATGTCAACAGACGTGTCCAACGTCTCGTCGTCGGACACATCGCCGTCGGGATCGTTGTCGTCCATCGGAGCGAGCGTATGCTCGATGCCCGCGGCGGACAAGACACCGATGATCTCCTCCAGGACATCATCTGGAATAGAGTTACCGTCGAGGTTAAGATATTCGAATCCAGGCTTGCTCGCCGCGAGTTGTGCAGCCGCAATGGCACCCGTCTTCGACAGTTCGTTGCAGCTCGCATCGAGTCTGACGAGCGGCGCATTCGAATGGCGCAAGGCGCCGCAAATGAGAGCGACGCCGGCGTTACCGAGCATGTTGTCGCCAATAGTCAAGACCTTGAGATTCTTCATCTCTGCTATGGCCTGCGCGACGCCCTCTGCGCCTTCAGGCTCAAAGTCGTTGCTGCTCACGTGGAGAACTTCAAGCTTGGGGCATCCCTTTGCGACGGCCATGAGAAGCGCTCCGCCCATATCAGGTCCTAAAGCTGTCGCCTCAAGGTTCAAGAAATGCAGGTTCGGATGCTTTGGTAGCACCTTGACGAGTGCCTCGGCACCCTCCTCGTTGACGTTGTTGTCGTTCAAGTCGAGTCTCTCCAAAGAGTTACCCACAGCGAGCGCCTCGGCGAGCATGATGGCGCCTTCGGAGAAGAAGCGAGAACCAGCCATCTTGAAATCCTTCATACCCTTCGCCTTGGCGACGATGGCGGCGATGTGCACGGTGCCATCGTTACCTGTCATGTTCTTGTCCAAGTGGAATCGAGTCAGCTTTTCTGGGCAAGCAAGCAACTCGAGAATCGCGCGCGCGGCTTGCTCGGAGATTCCGTTGTTTAGAAACGCGATGGACGTCAGATCCTTCTGATTCTGAAGCAGTTTCGTGCACGCTCGAACGCCCTTTTCGCCGAAAGCGTTATCGCTCAAATCCACAGAGGTGAGTTTTGCCGCCATCAAGCCCTCGCTGAAAATCTCCATAGCCTTCAGGGCCTCCACCTCCGGGCGTCCCGCGATCGTGTCACTGAGGTCCACCTCTTTGAGCGTCTCCGCTAGGTTGCCAAAAGCTCGAGCCGCCACCTTGGCGGCGTCGATTCCGAAACTCTTTGTGCTCAGCCTCACCTTTGAGAACGTCGCTCCCTTTCGTAAGAGCGGCGCGAGCACCTCCTCCGCCCTCGCTTGCGTGTAGAACTCGCGATCTTTACTCGTCTTCGCCACGTCGAACTCATCGTCGTCCATCTCCGCGTCGACGCTTTGCTCAGCGCTGTCTTCGTCGCCGCCCTGCTCCACCGCCTCCGCCACGAGCTCAGCCGCCTTTTTCACGTACAGTCGCATGACTTCGATCAGGGGCCGATCACCGCTCGTCGTGCTCGAGCTCACGTCCGCGGCGGAGAACGCGCGGCGTTCGATCTCCTCCGCCTTGGTTCTCGACGCGCTCGTGCGCGCCCCTCGGCAGTGGAACGCGATCGCCGAGAGCGAGGCGTCGACGCGAGCGATCAAATCGTCTCGCTGCGTTTGTTCAATGTTGAACACCATGGCGACGGTTCACCGACGACGACGCCGCGCGCGGAATCGGATCGAGCGCTCGACGACGCGTCGCGATCGTTTCTTCGAGCTCGACCGAAGTCGCTCGACGCGCGCGTCTCCTCGTGCGGCGCGGTCCGACTCGAGCGTCGCGAGTGCGACGATTGAAAAATGTACCAGTGGGAAAACAGCTCGAGCTCCAGCGAGCGGTGCCGCGATAGACGCGAACGCGGACGTGTACGGGGCGTCAGAGGCGCGCGCACCGTGGACGACGGGCGATGGCGTCCCTGGATGACCTCTACGCCGTCTCCAGACGATTGTGTTTCGACGTCGAGGAAGGTTTGAGTCGCATGGAGCGAGAGGAGAGAAACGGACACTCGAGCGGTGCGAGCGGGAGCTCGAGGCACGACGCGCTGGGAAGGGAGCTGCGGCATCGCGTGAGCGAGCTGAAGAGAATCACGAGCGAGATGGAGCGACAGTGGCGAGCGATGGCGATGACGGCGTCTATATCGAAGAGTGATACGTGGAAGGTGAGCGACGCACGAGCGACGCGCGAGCGACGCGGCGCGCGAGCGAGCGAGACGATGCGCGAGCGATGACTGACGGCGAACGATGGACGCGACACTCGCTCGTAGAGGAAAGTTGAACACGTGATCGAGGAGACGGATCACTTGGAGATGAGTTTACAGAGGTTTGCAAGAGGAGAAGAGAGGCGCATGAATGAACAAAAAGAGCGCGAGGACCTGTTGCGACGGGTGAAGGAAGACTCGGGGTTTCGCTCGCTCGTGGGGGAGTACGATGCGGAATCTGGAGCTAGAAAGTCTGCGCAACGTTCGTCGTCAATGGTGGACGAGTTACTGGAGACCGGAGCGAGTGTGCTTGGTAACTTGGGTGAGCAAAGTGCCACTTTGCGAAATGTCAAGCGCAAAATGTTCAGCGTGCTGGACAAAATGGGTGTGTCCACGAGTTTACTCAGAGTGATCGACAGAAGACAGCGCTTGGATGCTATTTTAGTATACGGAGGCATGTTCTTCACAGTGGTCTTCTGTTTCATTGTATGGTGGATGTTCTCGCGATGACTTTGGACAATGTTGTGACGTCGTGACTCGTAGTTTGCCCACGCATGTTGCTTGAGCATTAGTCACAATGGGAACTCGAACTCGTTGCAGTAGCCTACGCGCCTTCGCGCTCTTTTCGAACCTTCGCCTGATGTTTGCGCCAGTGAACATCACAGTTGTAAATAATAGCATTCGGTTCCAGGAAGCGATTCACCGTCAGCTTCTCGATAGAGGTGCGAATCCAAATGTCCACTCCGGGCAGATCTGCGATGTCCATCCCATTGTGACTAATGCTCAAATTCGTTTTGGGTACCTCCGCGAGAGACACTCGGACAGTCTTAGCGAAGGGTGCCATCTTCGTGTACACCACAGCGGCGCGCGCCTCAAGTTTTTCAGCCTTAAATTTGACGTCAATCTTTATGGGGGGCCCGAGCTTCAGCTTGGCGCCAATACTGAACGAAAACTCCGAGCGATCGGCAGAAATTGCCAGCTCCAAGAGAACGTCACCGTCTTGCAGCTTCTGACTCTTGATAACGCGTATGGCCGATGCGACTGGTGCCTTATCGCTCAGCTTGAAATCTACGATGGCACACTTCTCCAGAATTGCTGGTTTCTGTGTCTCGAGACGTTCTGAAATAGTCTTCTCAATCTTCCTGTTCGCCCAATCGCGCAGAAAACCGCTGTACGTCGCGGCCATCACGGCATTGGCCCAAGCTAAGTCGCCCGATTTCGTGAGCGAGTTCAGCGCACGCTTATCACGCGCACTAGATACGTGCTCTGCGATATATTTCATGCGATTGAACTCGCTTTTGACTTGTTGCATTTTCATCGCAAGTTTCATGTTCCGATTTTCAGCTCTCCTCCTCAGCTCTTCCTCGCTTCGCACGCGAGCGTAGCAAACCGAAATTGCAATCGTCGTCCACAAAGCAAAACCCAGCAACTCGACCAAGACTGCGGCTATGGTGATCGCAAAAACTAAATGTGCAGCTGGTGGAAATGAGGCAACGGCAGGTAGATATTCATCCAGTACTTTTTGTAAAAAGATGAGTATCCTTTCGAATGTTTCCTGGTAATTTGTCGGCAAGTAACCGACTATGATTTTTGAGTGTGGCCCTCCGAAAAGCTGGCCTGTTGGAACTTTCATATCCTCCTCCTCCTCGTCTGTTTCGTCCAACGACGCAACAAGTGTCATAACGTCACCCGTGTCGTCAAAATCCTCCTCAATTTCGTCATCGGAAGCCGACGGGGACGATTCGTCAGAAACAATCGGAGCTACTATGTCGCGCACTATTCCTAGGACATTCTGAATACCGAATTTTCCCGTCTCCGTGCCTTTACCGCCGACTCGACCACTTGTTGTGAGCACCCTCTCTTCCGTGTCATTGTCGTACATCGGATTCGTGTGACTGATCGTTTTCTGACTGGCCGGCGGAGACCTCATCTTAATCTTTTCTAGCTTTTCCTGTAGAGCGGTTTCGTCGAAATCCATTGTTGTCGCAGCTGATTTCTCTGGAAACTGGGCCAAGAGCCGCGTCTTCAGCGCCGCCACCGTGTTGTCCTCGCTCATCGCCAGATCGCACAGGTGCTCCTCTCGGTCGTCGTACACGCTTACGGTGACCGCCCACCAATCGCTCTCGATCTCCTCCCCGGCGTCCGACCTCGCGGTCTCTTCGTCCGCCGGCATGGGTGAGAGCTCGACGACTTTTCTCCCCGTCGGCGTGCTCACCCAAGCCGCGCGCACTCGGACGCGTCCACCCCCCGCAGCGGAAGCCCCGGGAAGATCCCTCAACATCTCATCGTTCTTCAGCGCTCGGCCCATCGACGGTGATCGAGGGCGAGGACGGCGCGCTGTGGCGTCGGCTCTCATCAACCGTTATTTTATTCCCGTGGATGGCTCCGTGTAGGTTCGCAATGGTAATCGTGAACGCGCTGCGCGCTCGACACAGATACTCGGAGTCTAATAAAATGCAAATATTCATTACTAGCTATTCTCCTCTCGCTTGGGCTTCTTGTTCGCTTCGATCGGAGTATTCGTGTTCACACCGCCGACATAGGTGCCGCTCAAGATGAAACCGCCCGAGCCGGCGTCGGTGGTCATAACCGGATGCGTGCGACCCGGGAGCACTTGCTGCGAGCGAAGAAACGGCTCGACAAGTGAGAGATTGACCGCCAAGTTGGAGTTACGAAGGTAGTAATACGCTTCCGCGAGAGGTTGGGAGGCGTTGAACCACACAGCGAAAGACGCTGAGGACGCGCACAGAGGCAACAGCTGCTCGAGCACCGCCTTGGGCTCAACGGAGAGCGAGGCGATGACTAGTGAGCTAAAACCGTGCTGCGTAAAATCCGACATATCGCCGTCGTTGGCGAACTTCATCTTCATGTACACACGTTCCTTCTTTTCCGCAGTTGATGGCTCGGTAGTCTCCATCGATTTGGCTCGCGTGGTATCCGCCTCGACAGCGCCCTTCTGTCTTGCCTCGATAAGTCCAGAGAGCGATGCGTGTCGAACGCTGTCGTAGTGCGTGGGATCGAAGTTCATGTTCTGCACGACCTCCATTCCGGTCGGATTGGTGCCAACGAAACCATTGCAAATTCGACCGAAACCTCCCATGCGATGCATAATCGAACCAAGAACCAGACCACCGCACGTCTCCAGGACCAAAGTTTGTCCGTGCGCCCCGACGTTCGCCATGTTCATCAACATCGAAAGCGAATCGAATCGCATGTACGAAGTCTTGCTCGGATTTTCGTAAAAGTACTGCTCGCACACCACCCTGGGCGAGGGGAAGCGCGCCAAAATTTTTGTCATGTGCTTCTTCAACTTTCTCGCCTTATACTTCTCCTGTGCGAACGCCGTTTTCTCCTCGAACGTCTTGCTGTACGCAGCGATGATCTCCACCATCTCCTCTCCTGTGAACTCTCTCTTCAGCGCCGCAATTTCGCTATCGGTGAGCGTCTGCGCGCCGTGTTCCGTATTTGGCACGTTTTTATTCGACCGCTCGTCCGCCAACGGCGCCGCGAACGCCTCCTCGTCGTCTGTCTCCTCGTTTATTACCTCTGTCGTCGCTCCTATGCGTTCCACCTCTCCGGTGTTGTGTCGCGCCTCGTACATCGATCCAAACGGCGCGCCTAAGAAGGCCTCCGCCGGCGCTCTCGCCCGCTTCCCCAAATCGATAACCTTCCCCGCTCGCAGCGTCGCGAACGTCGCTCGCTCGCCATCGTTCATCTCCAAGAGCACCACGTCGTTCTCTCTCATCGCTCGTCCCGCGTGCACGCGCTCGCTCGCCGTCGTCTCCGGTTTTCCACTCGAGCGCTCGGCCGCCGCCTCGGTGGCTCGTTCGCCCTCCGGCGCCATGACGTGACGACGCGACGCTCGGTATCGCTCGCTCGCCTCGGAGTCTTCGTCTCGGTCCCTATCGCGCTCGCGTCCGCGTCCGCGTCCGCGCTCGCGTCGACGTTTGACGACCGCCACGACGGCGCCCGAGGTTGACGGCTGGAAAAAATCAAAACCGACGCGATCGAACCCTTCACACGCGCGCTCGCATCGCGTCGCACCCATGAGCGCCGTACCGATCGTTGTCCCCGAAAGAGCGCCGCCGGTGGTGCACGTCGCGAGCGCGTCCGCGATGGAGGTGGCCAAGCGCGCGCCCGCGAGCGCGGCGACGACGAGCGGGGCGCCGAGAGCGAATCCTCGAGACGGTGAGTTGGCGAAAGATACCGAGGAAGACGACGGCGAGGCGTTTGTTCGACGCAAAGGAACGTTCGCGAAGGATCTGTCGTACATGATGTACGGATTCGGCGACGCGAAGGAGCCGGATCCGGAGAGCGTGGAGTTGATGGAGGACATGTTGGTGGAGTACCTCACAAACGTGGCGCACCGAGCGATGGAAGTGGCGGAGCGTCGAGGACGGATGCAGACGGAGGATCTACTGTACGTGATTCGGAACGATCGTAAGAAATTTGCGCGCGTAGACGAGCTGCTGGAGATGAACGCCAAGCTCAAGGACGCGCGAAAGAATTTCGATCTTCACGATCCTCAGGCGGTTCTGGCGCAACAGAGAGAAGCGGAGGAAGCGCGACGACGGGAGGCCGAGGCGAAGGCGAACGCCTAGGTGCATTAATTCGACAGTCAAAAGGCGCGAATAATCCCGTAGACTTAGCTCGCATTGTGTACATCACTCACTCATGCACAATCCGCTTCACGGCGTTTCTATTCGGCGCCGCGCGCTCGTTGCCACTCGTTAATCTTTCATATCTTTTCATCACTCGCGCGCGCGCGGGCGCTCGGTCGGTTCGCGATGACATCCGACGTCACAGATTCTCGTCGCTCCGTGCCGCACTCCGTTCCGAACTCCCCGTCGAGAGCGATGTCGAGATCGAGGTCGGCGACGATTCGAGGGACGAACGACGACGACGAGCGCTCGCAGCGATCTTCTTCGCCGACGACGAGCCATAGGAGCTCGTCGACGGCCGGGTTCGTCGTCGGCGCGGACTGCGTCAAGGTGATAGCGGTCGTGCGACCGCTGATCGCGAGAGAGATCGAGGCGAACGCGTCCGAGGCGCTTACGTCGAGCGACGACAGCGTGTTAACGAAGAGCGGGAGACAGTTCACCTACGACGGCGTTGTGACGGGAAGCGAGGATGAGTTACGGGAGACATACGACGCAAACGTGCGAGATATCGTTGAAGGTACGCTCAGGGGGCTGAACGGGAGCGTGATGGCGTACGGGCAGACGGGGTCAGGAAAGACGCACACGATGGGGATGGGCGGAGACAATCCAGGCATGGCGAGGCGAGTCTTCGAGACACTTTTCGAAGCGGTGGCCACCGCTCGAGTGCGCGACACAGAAGTGAAAGTCGTGTCGTCCTTTATAGAGATTTACAAGGACAATATTCGAGATTTGCTCGTCGACGCTGGCGATGAGCTAACACCGCCGGTGACCATCAGGGAGAACGCAACCGAGGGTGGGGTGTATCTGAACGGGGCGCGAATGATAGAGGTGAACAACGTGGGCGCTTGCGTTTCGGTCTTAAATGAAGGTATCCTTCGACGAGCCACAGCGGAGAGCACGATGAACGTTCGATCGAGCCGTTCGCACGCGATACTCACGCTCAATGTTAAGTGCAAGGTTGGAGACGCCAAGGCAACTTTTGCCAAGCTCCATCTGGTCGATCTCGCGGGCTCAGAGCGCGTTACGCTCAATGAAAATAGAGGACAGCGGTTTCAGGAGGGCGTGCAAATCAACATGGGCTTGCTCGCTTTGTCCAACTGCATCTCTGCTCTCACAGACGTGAACAGACGTGAGTGGGGACACGTACCATACAGAGATTCAAAGTTGACGCGATTAATGCAAGACTCGCTCGGAGGCAACAGCCGAACGGTAATGTTTGCGTGCGTGTCGCCCGCTGACATCAACGCGGACGAGACGTTGAACACGTTGAAGTATGCCAGTCGAGCCAGAAACATCCGTAATCGAGTCGTGATGAACTTTGAAAAGTCAACTGCGATGGAGCTCAAGCTGAAGAGACAACTTGACGAGGCGAATGAAAGAATAGCGCAGTTAGAATGTCTCGTCAACGTTCTGCATGAAGAAAACTTGGCGCTGAAATCGAGGACGCCTGAACGAGTAGAACCAGAGGTGGCTGAGTTTTCGAGGCTGTCGGTATCAATAGAAGACACGGGCACACCGAGAACGCCCATGCATACGCCATCGCTAGACGGTCCAAACAGTACACCGTTGAGCGAGCTGTTGATGAGCTGTAAACGGGCTAGGCAACGCGCCGAGATCCTCCTCTCAGCAAAGTCTCCTCTAAAATCTCCGCAGTCGATGCCAAGAGGAAGCGTAGACTTCATTGAAAGCGTAAATTAGGATCTAGAGTACGGTACTCTGTAAATTCACTACATTCGCTCTTAGTCGCTACGTCGCAGCTTTAGTCGCTCCACCAGCGCCACCTCTGCCTCTCTTCCCACCTCTGTTCCCACGCGATTTGTTCTTCTTTGCGCCTTGAGACGGCGCAACTGCGAGCTCAGCAGCCGGGGTTGCATCAGTCATAGTAGTATCGGTCGGGACCTCCGACGGATTCTTATCTTCTTCACTCTCACTCCCACTCTCGCTCTCACCATCGCCGTCGCTGTCACTTCCTCCTTGGCTCACATCCTTGTTGGCTAGCGCATCAACAACTTGAGTCATGCGAATGTGGGCCTTGATGGCGCTGCGCCGCATTCGTTTTCTGCGATCTCCAACCATGGACGCACAGTATTGAACAAAAAATTCGAAAAATTCTTCTCGAAGCTCATTGAGCATGCCCACTTGTTTCAGAAGGTATTCGTGATGGATTGGTTCCACCTCGGTCTTCTCCATGATTGCCCACGCAGCCAAATACTCCTCTGCGGCGTTACGGCCCGATTTCACTGGCTTCGAAGTCTTGCACTTTCTACACTCCTTGTTCTTCGAGTAGTTCGTATAACTACACTTAGAGCACGTCCAATCTTTCTTTGTGAACTTTGCGTTGGCATCGCCGATTTTTTGCTTCTTCTGCGTTTGATTCTTCTGTTTGCCGCCACCGTCTTTTCGCTTCTTCGCACCAGCTCCACTCATCTTACCGCCCTTCTGTCCTGAAGTCTTCTGTGTCGGTCTCAGATGTGCGTCGGACTGCTGCGCCGAAGTCTTCTGCGCCGTAGACGCCGTCTCCGTCTCCTTCTCCGTCTTCGTCTCCTTCTTCTCCGTCGCCAGCGTCTCGACCTTCGCCGTCTCCTTCTCCGTCTTCGTCTCCTTCTTCTTCTCCGTCGCCAGATTCTCAACCTTCGCCGTCTCCTTCGCCACCGCCTCTATCGTCGTCGTCGTCGTCGTCCCGGCCGCCGCCCTCGCCGCCCTCGCCTTGGCGAACGGCGACACGTGCGAGCGCGTCGCCGGCGTCTCCGTCGCTCCGGTCGCGTGCACCGTCGTCGTCTCCATCACCGCCGTCGTCCCCTCGAGCGCGGTCGCCGTCGCCGTCGTCGCCATCGTCGGCGCGCGGCGGTGTGCGCGTCCCGGCGGCGCGGTGGTTGGCAAAAAGTGCGCTCGAGGCGCACCGCCGCTCGACACCGAGACGTGCGCGCGACGTCCTCGCCCGCGCGCGCGCGTCCGCGGGAGATGTCCGCGAAGACGCTCATCGCGAGCTCGCTCGATGTCCTTCGACGCGTCGTCTCGGAGGAGTGCGCGGCGCCGGCGTGGCGGGCGAAGCAATTGGTCGATTCGCTGTACGGGAAGCGACGCGCGCGAGCGATCGAGGACATGGAGCTGCTCCCGAGAGAGATGCGTCGAGCGATGGAGGACGCCGGGTGGTCCACTGGAAGATTAGACGTGGTCAAGGGCTCGCTCGGTAGGGACGGCGCCGGGAAGATCAGCGTGCGAGTGGGCGAGCGAGAGCTCGTGGAGGCTGTGGGGATCCCGGACGCGTCGTGTTACGCGCGTGACGGGAGCGGAGAGGTGTTGGGAAGGGCGGATGTAGAGACGATGTTTCGAGGCGTCGATGGGTGGGATAAGAATCGTCTCACGGCGTGTGTGTCATCGCAGGTAGGATGCGCGATGAAGTGTTCGTTTTGCGCCACTGGACTGCAAGGCTTCAAGCGGAACCTCTCGGCGAGTGAGATCGTGTCGCAGGTGCTAGAGTTGGAGGAGTTATACGGCAAACGCGTATCCGACGTCGTGTTCATGGGCATGGGCGAACCGATGCTTAACATGAAAGCCGTCGTAGGAGCGATTCGGTGCTTGAACGAAGATATTGGCATTGGCGGTCGACACATCACAGTCTCGACCGTCGGTATTCCGAACTCGCTCGCGAAGCTCGCGAAGGAGAAGCTCCAGGCGACACTCGCGATCAGTCTTCATGCCCCTGACCAGGAGACTCGCCTTAGAATTGTGCCTTCTGCGAAGCACTATCCGTATGAGGACTTATTGGACGACGTGAAGATGTATTTTCGGGAAACAGGTCGCCGCGTCACGTTCGAGTACACGCTCCTGGCTGGCGTGAACGACTCACCGAGCCAAGCGCAAGCTCTCAGTCGCATACTGAAGCGGAAATTCGGTGCCGGTGCGCACCTGAACGTGATCCCTTGGAACTCGATCGAGGGCGTCGATCACGTGAAACCATCTAGAAACGCGGTGCATCGATTTTGCGGCGCATTGGGGGGTATTTCGCACACCATTCGGCGAACGAGAGGCGACGACGTCTCAGCAGCCTGCGGTATGCTAACCGGTGACTTCGAGCGTCGATCTCTAGGGCGACGCTCGATGAATGCAGAGTTGTAAATTATTTTAGGCGGAACGCAATGCGCAATGCGCGACGCGCCGCGTGCACGCGGCAGACGTTTCCCCTCCTTGAGTCATAAATCAAGGATGAGTCCCTCAGCCAAGGGTAAACGAAACTCCGGCTCCTCGCTCGCGCGCGCGCCGCACTCGTCGCGTCCTTCGTGAACGGCCGCGCGCCGTGCGATCGCGCGCGGCCGCTCGATGCCGACCGCGCGTCGTCGTCCCGCCCGTCGCAGGGCGAGCGAGAGCGAGAGCGCGTCCGAGACGTCGGACGACGATGGCACCGCGTCGAGGTCGACCGAGCTCGCGCGGACGAGCTCGCGCTCACCGCTTCGATCGAGGGCGACGCGCGAGGAAAGACGCGAGAGAGGGTTCGTTGGACGCGTCGTCGGGGCGCTGACGCCGGCAAACTGGGGTTTCAGGCTCGGCGCGGCGCGGGAGGAATCCTCGGAGAGCGACGACGAGAGCGCGGAAGAGAGCGAGAGCGACGAAGAGGAGGAGAGCGAGGGAGACGAGGATTCAGACAGCGCGGGAACAAGCAAGAGCGACGCGTCGGCGGCGTCTACGTCGAGCGAAGGAGCGAGGGTGGAGGAGCAGGAGGCTCGGCGACGACGCAGCGCGAACGGGACAACCACCAAGGCAAGTGACGAGGACGAAAATCCGAAGTGGAGAAGCGATAACGTGGTTAAGGAACCGACACCGTGGATTAGTCGAGACAATTCGTACAGTGGTCCTTTCCGAGACAACGTTAAATCGTTTCTAAACAGATATGCGGCGTGCGACGGGAAGTACACTGAGTTCGGGATCATGGGATACACGGTCACGCTTTCGAAGGGCGAGCCCCACGAGACGACGCTTAGAATATATGAAGAGGCCATGGCAGAATCGGAGCGACCTCACTGCGACTGCTGTAGATGCATCGGTTGGGTTCATCATCCGGTGAACAAGCGACAGTATCATTTCATCGTGCACACTGATTTCAAGGCACGGAGCAAGCCTGAGCTCGCAGGGAAGCGTATCTGTCAGCTTTGTTGCTGTGCTGTGAGTGCGTCCGAGCGCAAGTGCTCGGTATGTGATGAGGTTGACAAGGAGTGCTCCATCTTAGATCACCAAACGCACCTGTTGCACGGCTTGATACACGCAAACGGCTTTGGTCACTTGAAGCGAGTAAACGGCCGCGAGGCGGGGAGTATGACCCTCAGTGGAGCGCAATTGATGGGTTTGTGGGAGACCATATGCTATCAACTCAGAGCGCGAGAGGTGAGCGTCGAAGATGTGAGTCAAAAATACGGAGTGGAGCTTCGACTACTGAATCCCGTATCACGCGGAGCGACGTGGTACGGGACATATGGCTACATCTTCGGAAAAGGCAGCTTCGGAAACACGTTGATGACCCACAAACGTGCGACTGAGCTCTTGCGTAAATTCCCACTGCGCCAGCTCCGCAACGACTTCGTAATTGTCAAAGACTTGCTGGATAAAGAGAAAAAAGAAGGCGATGTTGATATGATTGAGCTCGTTGACAAATACATCACAGTACTCGGTAAAGCCGGTGTCGCGATCAACACGCTCGGAGAGTTGGTGAATCAAGTGATGAAATTACAAAGAGATATACGGCTTGCCGTGAAGAAAGGGCAGCGCGCACCGGAGCGATTGGCCCTTCACGGTGTCGCCGCTGTTTTGGCTGGAGTGGAAGTCATCGAGAAGGGTGCTGAATACAAGCGTAACGTCACCGATTCCCCCAAGATGGCGCGACGACCACCACCGAGCGGCGAGCCTTCGGCAAAGAAGATGAAGACTAACCTCGCGCCCACGCAACCATCCGCTCCACCACGAACTGAGCGCGCCAGGGCTTTGCGACCTCGTGAAGAGGAAACACCCCCAAACTCTGCTCAGCGACAATTGAAGATCAACCTACCGAGCGAGGCGATGGTTCAGTGGGATGCACGCGCCAGAGACACTCGTAGCCTACCAGCTTCGGCGTCCAGATGGAGCGAAGCTCGACTCAACGTCGCCGCAAACGCATGCGTGCTCGCCCTCAGAGATGCACAGAATAAATGGATCTCTCGTCAGGAGGTTCGTAGTCGGGCCAGAGAAAAGGGCATCGGGGATACGGGATTGTTAGATCACATCTTGAAGACCGTAAACGACGTGAAGGTCATCCTTCCGAGTGGAGAGCGAGGCATCGTTCTTCGACGACAGGGCGCGACTCAGATGGAGTTCACTCTTGATTTGAGTTCAAAGCAACAAGCAAACGGTGATGTTATCATGACGACTATCAAGAAAGATACGAACGTTGAAGTTAGGACCGAATCGCTTGCACACTGCAGGGCGACCCATTCTGCTCGTTCAATCGATGAACTCACTGCTGCGGAGGTGGATAGAGATCTTCTTGCGCTGTATCATGATGTGCTGGAAAATTACAAACCGGCGAGAGCGCAGCAAAAGGACGGCCAGCGAGTCACGGTGAAAGGTGCTCCTCTGGTTGATGCCGCTCGCATACTTCTCGACACGAAACAATTCGTCAAAATATATACTGCAGTCGACGACTTACTTGACACGACTCCAGCGAGTAAGCTCACTAAACCGGCAGCGAATGCGCAAAAGGCAATTCGTATCATCGCCACAGCCGTGATTCATACTCGCAGTCAGGGACCTGCGCCCAGCGGCTTGGGTCCTAATGTCGCCAAGTCGCGTCAAAAAATTGGTACCATCACTCGACCGCCTCCAGAGTTGGTTTTCCTCCCGAGCGAGCCGACTCTCGGAGACCTGAAGCGTGTCACGTCGAAGGCGTTCAGAGATCTCTACGTCGTCCTTTCCGATTTCAAAGTCACAAGAGTCAAAGGCCACGAGGGTCAGAGCGATAAGACTCGCTTGGGATGGCGCAAAATGCACGGCGCTTCAGTTGAAGTTCAAGGCGATGGCGCAGATGTGGCGAGTGAGCTCCGATACCAAGGTGGCTTTGAGCAGTGGACAGTACAGTGCATGTGCGGCACGGGCGATGATGACGGTGAACGTATGATTGCATGCGATAAATGTGGAGTCTGGATGCACACTCGCTGTGTAGGCATCAAGGATAATAAAAACGCACCATCGCACTGGATCTGCCCGAACTGTGAACCTCGACAAGAAGAAGAAAAATTAGGAGCGTCAAAGAAATCGCGACCTGCTCCTCGGCGCCGAGAGAAATAAATCAGGACCGATTGAATAAATAGTTAGGAAAATGAATGTGTGTAATACAAGACATGTGGAATGCTGTAGCGTGTGCGTGACAAACTGCGGCGAGCGTGCTTCATGAGCAATTTCTTACGACGTGCGGGCTTCTTGCGCCTTGATGTAACTCTGCGGAAGCATCAAGAACTTGTCAACCTTCGGTACATATGCACGTTGCGTGAAGTTGTCGTATCCGTTGGCCTCTATCGCATCTAGAATGCTCCTGTACACGTCGAGCGCGCTCCAAACCGGCCATCTGGCGTCCTTGTGCAAGCAATTTACGCCATCTTCGGCGTCTTTGAAGACCTTGCGAGCACGATCGATTTGAAATTTCATAAACGCCACCCAGCGGTCATCAACCTTGCCAGTGGTCGGGCTGAACATGCCGCGCAAGACCTCTTGCTCGCTGATGCCGAACTTCTTCAAGTCCTCGAGCGGAACGTAAATGCGATTTCGCTCCCGGGCGTCTTCTCCCACATCGCGCAGAATGTTTGTCAACTGATTGGCCAAGCCAAGTGCCAATGCGGCCTTGTAAACCTTCTTGACGTCGCCGGTGAAGTTCTCGTCGCAACCCATGATGGGCATGGACATCAATCCGACCGTACCGGCGACTCGATAGCAGTACTCGTAGAGTTCATCGAAGGTTTCGTATCGCGGCTTGACGAGATCCATTCTCATGCCGTCGATCATGTCCCTAAATGGTTGAATGTCGACTGGGAACCTCGCCAAGGTGTCGCAGAGAGTCGCGTCGATCACGTCGACGGGTCTGCCCTCGAAGATACCCTCCAGGCGCTCTTCCCATCTATCGAGCGCCTCCGGCGTGATGTGTGACGCGTTCGGTCCGTCCACTAACTCATCCGTCCGTCGGCACCAAACATAAATTGCCCAAATTGCCCGTTGCTTCTCCGGAGTCATCAACTTTGTGCCGAGGTAAAACGTCTTCGCGTACTCCGCTGTCACCTCACGGCACCGCTCGTATGCCGTATCCAACGTCTCGCTCGGCACCGAGATCTTCGGTGCCATTACGTTCGCCAGTTGTCGCGCCGCGCACGCCTCGAGCGCTCTCTGCTCTACCTCGTACCCGCTCACCTCTCCGTTTACGATGTCCTCCGGCCGTCTCCGCGTGCTCTTCGGCGACGCCAACAGCGACCCATCGGCGATCGCCCTCGAGCGCGTCTTCGCCCGCGATGCGTTCGATCCACCGTCGCATCGCGCGACGCGCTCGTACCTACCCACGCGCCGAGTTCGCGAGCCCGTGCACGCGATCGTCCCCGTGGACGGCGCGCAGTCCGCGAGCGCGCCGCGCATCGCGAGCGACATCTCGACGCGCGCGAACGAACGCTCGAGCGTAGACTCTCGCGAGCGTCCGCCTCGTTGGAGTGCCCCGAGCGTCGACGTGTGCGGGACGAGCGGGAAGCGTCGACGACGCGACGCGACGCCGCCGGGGCGCTTATCTTGCAGAAATGACTCACGAGTCATAAATCCAGAAAGAGTCCCTCGGATCGACAATCTTCACTCAATCGAGCTCCACCGTGGGATGGATATGATGACGATTTCGAGTTTCGATTTGGATTGGTGGCCGTAGCGCGTCGCGGGGGGATCCAAGGCGACGAGCGAGTGACGACGGGAGTGAACGGACGAGATCGGACGAAGAGATTTACGCTTACGTGAATACGCGACCGTTCGCCCGGATACAACGCGCTAAAGGAGATCCTGAACTCACTTTGCGTCGGCGTCTCTGTCGGTGATTAAGATCAAGTGCGAGCCGAACTGCGTGTCCACCGGACCGAGCACGGTATTTAAATCACCGGTGAATACGACGTCGTCGAACTCACGAACCATTTGCCCGCGTCTGAAAGATCCCAGTTCCCCACCCTTCTTCGAGGAAGGACACGTGCTCTCCTTCTCCGCGACGCGCGCAAACGTCGCCCGCAGCGGCGCGCCGCCCGCCACCGCCTCCTCGATCTCCCTCTTCAGCGCGTCCGCTCTCGCCCGTGACTTCACTAACACGTGACTCGCGCTCGCCTGCGGTCCGATGAACGCCGATCCGAACGCTCTGTACGCGAAGAAGGCGATCGTGGCGCCAAAGAAACCAATCGACCCGTACGCGAGCACTTGGTTGCTCACCGCGACGTCCGCGATCGCTTCCAGAGGCAGTGCTCTCCCCGGAGAGACGCACCGCGTCGTCCGTCGCGTCGTCCGTCGTCCGCAGAGCGCGGATCCCGCTCGGGCGGCGCTCGGATTCGGGAGAACGGCTCGCGACATTGCGCACGATATCAATCGAATCGTCGCCCGCCTCACACTGACGCGTGACAACAGTTCGCCTTCTCCGTCACTCCTCGTGCGATCACCGCGCGCGTGGGGTGCGCGAGCTCGAATAGACGTTGGATAAAATCACCGTCGTTCGAATGTCGCTCGATGTCGACGCCTTGGCGTGCGCCAGAGCGTTGGCGACGCCGAACGTGTACTCCGTCGAGTACGAGCGAGCGTCGGCGGCGCTCGAGCGAATGGCGACGTCGACGTCGACGTCAGCGCGTGCGTGCGTCTTAGCGCTCTTAGAGGGGGCGGTGATGACGACGTTGACGTCGGCAGAGCGACAGATGTGCGGCGTGGTCGCCGCGCGGGCGATGAAACGGGCGTGGGAGGGGATGGATGCGGAGAGCAAGACGCGGGTGAGAACGCTCGCGTTGAGGGCGCTTTTCGACGAACGGGAGCGGGATCGAGGGACGATGCCGGCGATGGTGCACGTCGTGAACGTTCTGGCGACGTGTGTTGAGGTGGACGCGGACGGTGGGGTGGGTTTGGTAGAGATCGCGCGCGCGGTCGAGGCGGGCGCGGGGAGCGCCTTGGCGAGTCATCGAGAAGCAAGCGCGCGAACGTTGGCGGCGATGTGCGAGTCTCTGGGAGATCGCATGGCGAGCGAGCACGAGAGATTATTAGTGTCATTTGTACGATTACTCGCGGACGCAGACGCGGCTGTGCGAGTGGCGGCGGTTGTGGGGATTGGAAAAGTGGCGTCGTCATGGTGCGTTGCGCCGGCGCTCGGTCCTGCGCTAGCCGAGTGCGCGGTGACTCTGGTGCGAGGAGCCAGAGGTACGCTCGAAGCCAGGGATGAAAATTTACTCGGTCATCTCCTCGAGACGATGTCGGCCTTGGTAAGCGTACGAGAGGAGGTGTACGGCTCACACAATGTCGCCATGTTGGAAATTTGCGAATTTGCGCTCCGCGTCGCCACCGATGCGTCACTGGACACCGGAGCGGTTCGCTCGCCGGCATCACTCATCCTGACCAAGTTAGCAAAGAAACACACTGAACTCTTAACTGAGACAATGGACGGGCAGATCGATTTGCAGTACGATCCGCACGTGCTCGGGAAAGGCGGTTCCATCGCGTCGGCGCTTGTGCCACCTTTGTTGACGATAGCGATGGAGTCAGAGGTGTCCGGCGACATTGAGGAAGACTTCGAAGGCGAAGGTCGCGATGAGCAGAGCTCATCACCGGCAGCTTTAGCGCGAAGTACTCTTCGATCTCTCGCCGGTGTTCTTCCAAATCACTTAGTGGTTGATCCGGCTCTAAATCTTCTCGAGAGACTGAGAGCGGGAACGAGCGCGCCAGCTGCATGGAAAGTGTTCGCCGCGGTCACAGAGGGAACACGCGGCGATGGAGTAACGTCTCATCTTCCAGCACTCGTTTCCGAGCTCAAAGAAGTGATGAAAAGCTGCGATGTCAATCTGCGTATGGCTGCCACCGAGGCGTTGTGTATGATTGCCACGCACTGTCAACCGGAGATGGCAGATGAGTACACTGAAACGATGTTCGAGCTCATCACAAACATGCTGATGAATTCATCGAGAAGCTGTCAGTGGGCCATACACGGTGCGTTATCCAAGATGTGTGAAAATACACTAGGCGAATCCATCGCGCCTCAACTTCCAGCTCTCGTCGAAGCTTTGAAGGCACAAACAATGGATCAGTCGTGGCGCACCGCGGCTCGAGCCACGTCTACTCTCGGCGCCGTGGCGCAGTGCTCGTTGGACTTTTTCACGCCTCACGCCGGAGAGACTCTCTTATTCTTGCTCGAACGCGTGCGAGCGGCAGATCAAAGCACAGGTGGTATGGAACTAAGGGCGCGATCGATGGCGACGATGGCGACGATTTTGGGAATTGTTGGGATTGAGAGCGCGCCACCGGGATTACTTGAGCTTCTGCTCCAGACTGCCGCTGCAGCATTGAATTCAAGTGATACGATCGCGCGGGAGTGCGCACACGAGTGTTTGGGTAAGCTATCAGTTGCTCTGGAAGAGAAGTTTGAACCGTTCGCTGTCGATGCAGCGTCTGCTGCCGTCACGGCGTTGGCGCAAGTAGAGGCCCCAGCACACACGGTCGCCGTCATGACTGGTGTCGTGGAAGAACAAATGGCCGCTGCAGAAGCACTGGGGCAATATTTCAATAGCGGCGTGGCGTGCCTCAGACCGTTCTTACCGAAAACACTCGAAGCGCTCGCGTACGCCTCGGAACCAGTTCGTTGTACTCCACTACGCGTCACTGCGATTCGCGCCGTTGAGTTCATTTTCACTCCTTGGATGAGCGCTGAGGGACAAGATGCAAATTTTCTCGCACTTTGTGCGGCAACATTCAAACTTCTGTGCGATCGTATACGGACTGATCCTGATGCCGCCGTGGTCTTAGCCGCAATTCAAGGGATGAGCGAGTTATTAGACAAGGCAAAATCTGTCGCTACACTTCCCGAAGATGTTTTGCAAGGTACAAAGGACGCCGCAGACGTCATCATCCGATGGCAAAGTCTGTGCCAAATAGAATTTGAGGCTAGAGAAGAGGCTGCAGAAAACGATAATGATGACGAAAGTGAGGACAACGATATATTCGACACGATGGTATTCTGGGCTGAGCGTATCTCGCCACAGTCTGATAGTGATGCGGATAGCGACTAGGGACATCATGTTACAAGTAAACCAGATGTTCGTTCACTTCACTCACGCTGCGCGAACTTTACACGAAATCTGAGCGTAATTAGACCGATGACGATTAAACCAAGTAGTAAAAGCACGATCCCGATGAAATTGCGTTCGACATCATCAAACTCGACACCGATCACGTTGAGGTACGTCTGTCCCGACACCGGTACCTCGACGGATGACGAGCCGAAAACGGCATTGAATAAGTACGGACCTCCTTTCATCTCCGAAGCGAGGCACCCACCCCAAGCATAGAAAAAGGGAGAAAAAAAGGCAACCCATCCACTACCCGTCGGCAAACGCTTTATGTTGATCAGATAACCAGCAAACACTGCTGTAGTGAGTAGAACGACCGTGTTCGCTAGTGTGGCAGCTGCCGTCGATTTGGATGAGAACGCCATCACGGCGCATGTAGAGGACTGTACGAAAACAAACAGGAGCACCAAACCCAAAAAGGTCATGAATGCTGAGAAAGAGTCCCGGAGTCCCATCAAAAAGTAGAACGCGCTCACCGATAGCACTGTCGGACAAACTCTAAGCAGGAACCAGTCACTCAGAAGCTTGCTGATGAAGTATACCTCTTGGTGGTAATATTGTGATCTGATCTGTTGTACGATGACGGGGCGCTCGACATTGATAATGTCGATGAATGTCATCGCCGACAGAGCAAAAAAAGTTAAGAGGAAGAACACCGCGCCCATTCGATTCTGAAATCCCTCCAGATCGTCCGAGGCTTGCGTCAACGCGCCAAGAAGTATTCCGATTAAGATCGGTATTATCCAGTGCGAGATCAGAACTCGTCTGTCCCGAAATGCGGTAATGCAAGAGCGCCACGTGAGAAGATGGAACTGGGTGATGATTGAACTAGCGTTCACAGTTTCTCGCACTGGAATCATAAGGTTTGGCCTCACAATGGTCTCGCATGTTTTAGAAGTGGATCGAAGCTTCTCGTACGCAGTCACTTTCTCAAGAAACTGTACCTCTTTCTCACAGGCAATATCGAGTAGCCATTCCGCGGTGCTCACACCTAGCGGTGGTTCCATCCCAATGTGCGAAAGTATGTCATCGAGGTCATGTGGGGATCCATTCCAGAGCATTCGTCCCGTCGGACCAAGGAGCAGTACAACATCAAAATTCATGAGTATGCGTCGAGAAGGCTGATGAACAGAGACAACGACGGCTTTTTCCTTGTCACGCGCAAGATTTCGAAGCGTTGAGAAAACATTTTTCGCCGCATGCGCGTCCAACCCAGATGCAGGCTCGTCCAAAATCAAAATTTCTGGATCGCAAATTAATTCGGCTGCAATGCACGTTCGTCGCAGTTCGCCGCCAGAAAGAGTAGCTCCGATGTATGCGTCGGCAACGTTCTCTAAACCAAGCTCATGAATGACTCTATTCGTTCGCTCTTTCACGTCATCGAAAAACCATGGCAACCTGAGACGAGCCGCAAAGTAAATGGTTTCAAAAACACTCAGATGGTGAATCAAACCATTCTTCTGTGGGACAAACGCTATTCGATGCCTCTTCACGTCAACCTTTTCACCGCATATCGTGACCGATCCCTTGGTAACCATGTCTCCGTGTACTATGGCGTTTAATAAGGTCGTTTTACCACACCCGCTTGGTCCGAGAATGCCTACCAACTGTCCGTTGCGAACGCAAAAGTTGATGTCTTGGAGAATCAACTTCTCGAGGTTTCCACACGTGCAGTTTCGCAGCTCCAGAGAGAGCGGATACTGGCATGGATTCAAGAGGTGCGCGTACTTCATTCGAAGTTTTGGAGCGACGAACATCCTGTACCGATGGTATAAGACACCACACAGGATGAACAAAGCGATGGCACTTCCCAGACCAGCGCCGAAGGCGATTTGCGCTTTGCTGCCGGAATCACCGGCCACAGTCTCGTTGGTGGGATCGATCGCACCGAAAGCTTCCAAATACACGCCGCTGCCGTTCGTATTTGATCCTCCTCGCAACCACTCTGTCGGGATCGGAGGCGTCGGCGGCGACACGGAGGTTGGAGGTGACTCCAGTCCCATCATGGGCGTGGGCGTGGGCGTGGGCGGCGAGAGGCAGTTTGGCCGCGTCTGTGGGCAAGCATAGACTCGAAGGAACCCGGCGATCGTCGCCCCGTTCGCCAGGAGGACGCTGATATTTTCCAGCGCGCAGGCATTCAAATCTAAACTCGCGAAATCGTACCCTGCGTCGAGGATTGCCTCGGCAAGGAAGCACACGCATGACTCGCAAACGTCGCTCCGCGTCTCAGCGCACGCCTCGCCCAGACCAGTGAGTTCTATCCGTTTGGCATCGATCGGACACGACGCACTCTGCGCGCTCGCGAGACGCGACGAGCAGAGTACAAAAAAAACGAGCCAGGCCACGCGAGATGCCATCATCGCCGAGGAGTGCGGCCCCTGGTCGAGTCTCGCAAAGCGCGTGTCATTGGGAATGTCGTCGCCTCGGGAATGTCTCAGGTTTGCTAAATCCTTGGATAATTCTAGAGCTAATCTAATCTACATTTTAAAGATTGTCGACGTGGTGAATGCGAAATCGTTTGCATTACCACGTGATATTGCGACTGGGATGTCTCCTTGGTACTTGGCTGGAGACATGCACCGCACGCTTCCGTCTCCGTTGAAGAGAGCGTGAATCGGTCCAGTGGCACCAAACTTACACCACACTGGTGCGTTCGGAGTGAAGTAACCGCCTGCGATCGTGACGGTAGTTCCACCCGCACGAGAACCCGCCAAGGGTGATAAGTAAGATATCATCGCGTCCGCGATCGGTTCGAACGCGATCTGCGATCCAACCCAGTCAAGGGCATTGACGGAGAGATCGATGACGAGAGGCACTTCCACCAATGACGTCGCAAATGCGGGACTCTCGCATCGCATGATCGTGGACGATACATGGACGGCAGCGACGGTATAAATACCTCCGAAACGACAAGAGAGACCTTCAATGAGCGTTCCTGGCATGAGAGGTGAGCCGTGAGCGGCGACAGATAGAGACTGAATCAAGTTATCCCCGTGCACGTTGAGCAATGTTCCGCCGCCTAAGAAGCCCATTTCTGGGAACACCATATCGATTTCAGGAGCCGCGAGGAACTCGAATTGCGTTGCAGTCGAGCTATACAGGGCGCCAGCTGACAAACTTGATGCGAGAAGCACCGGAACGAATCCAGCGTCGCTTGGCGGTGTCACACACTTTGCTGTGTTTGCGGGAAAATCAGAAATAAAACCTGTCCCCAGTCTCGATGCAAATTTGCACGAGATAACGGCTGGAGGAGTCGAAGAGAAGGAGACTGAGAAAAGTGTCCCTCCAGTAGTTGGTCCATACTCCCCGTTAACAGTATCCACGGCATTAACGAAGTCTCCAACAACATGGACACTGACATCGTCGTCACTACCAGCGTTGGCTGCCACGTTCACATATCTGCTGTAATCCAACATATTGTTCGACACGCGCACCGGAAAGGAGGTCACTTGCATCGCCGGAGATATGCACTCCAAACTAATCGACGACAGGTACGTAGCCTTGATATGGACTTCACCGAACTTACAGTACAGGTCGCGATTCGCTTGGAACCCAGTGCCCTGTATCTCCACTTGAGCACCGCCAGATTCAACAAACACAAGAGGTTGAGAACTTGCAACCAACGTTGGTAAGTTGTAAAATGTCGTGTAATCACCGGAGTTTACCCAAGACTCCGAGTCTGCAAACGCGTTGGAAGTGTAAACACTGTCTCGTCTCGCGTTAACACCCGCTGGCACCTCAAAGCGTATCAGCGTTGACGAAACAAATGAGTGTGAGGCGTGAGGTATTGCGTGCGCCACATCTCCGACTCTCACGAACGTCATTCCATCCACAAAGTTCGAGCCAGCAACCACTGCAACAGTACCGCCTCCGGTCACAGAGATTGACGGTTGTACCGCCGTAGGCGACGAACTTTCCACGTATGCAAGCTGCGGAACGTTCACCGTAAGTTGTGTGTCTGGAATTTCGAGAATCGCGAAATTTGGTGGCTGCGTCTTTGTGAAAATGGCGCCAATATTGATCGCTTCCTGACATAACGAAAACTTCGGATCAGCAGGATTACAGCTTGGAACAGAAGATTGCAGGAAACCGATGAGAGCGTGCAAGCGCACGAAGGCGTTTGCGCGTGCTGGCACCACGTCGGGAATCAGTGGGCTTGGCTCAAATGGTTTGAAGAACGTCATCAACGTGCCATAAACCTCGCTTCTCGCTGAAAGATGATGTGATAAGAGCACCGCTTTATCGCCACTATACGTTGCGGGGCTGATTGCTTCAACCTTGTCAGCTGTTAACCATCTCAAAGACAGTGGAGAGATGGTGCCGACAGAGCCGTAAAGATCTTGGACTTGCAATCCAAAATCAGTGCCAGTGATGCCGATGGCTGTGCCACCGTCCAAGAACAAGTTGTTGGGATCGACATGCGTAATCAGTGGACGTGAAACCGATTCGAGCTCTACTCGTGCGTTTTCAGGCGTTGTGCCGTGCAAGCCAGCCGACAGGCCAACTTTTGTGAGCGGCGCCGCGTAAGGGGACTCGCACACGATCAACGAAGAGCTGATGAAGTGTGCGTCGACAACGACCCTACCGCTGAAGCTGTTTTGAGTCCAGGTAGAGAACATGCACGCGATACCACTCTCTATTGCATCAGCGAGGAAGATAGAAACCAGCGTACCGCCACCTGTGTGAATCACCTCTGGCTCAAAAGCATCGATTGTCGGCGCTGTGCTGTACTGGAAAATTCCAGTGAATGACGTGTTGGCTGCGTCAGGGCCTGACGTTATGATTGCGTGCATTCCCTGAATGAATGCGTCTTGTCCCAATGTACACAGTATCGAATAAAGCCCAGAGGTGTCCGACGAAGTCGAGACGTCACGACCGTTGAAACAGCCTCGAGCTGTGGCACCTTGCACTGGATACGGGACGTCGTAAAACGCCTCAATACTTGCAGACGAATCCGTGACGTGACCGGCTGATGGAAGCACGCGCCATATTTTTGCCGGAAGCACGTAGTCGATGGTTAAAATCGAATCGTAAGACGAACCAGCTGCTGCCGAAGGATCTGTTAGACTCGGTGTGAGCTCATATCTCCAATCGCGTTTGTTCATGGACACTTGGAGGTGCACGCCAGACTCCTTCATGTGTGCAGGTGATGTGCATCTCAACGACTTAGCATCTGTTGGATAAGCAAGCAAAGGACCGATAGCACCAGCTCTACACCACACCGCCGCTGGCGCAGAGAAATTGTCACCGATTACCACAAGATCCTGACCACCATCTATGGTTGAAAGTGCTGGCGACACTGATGACAACGACAGTTCATCAACAGCAGAGAAGGCAGTTAGAGCAGTCTTCTGCGTCGACGCATATAGCGTTTGCAAACCTGTCGTGGAGAACATTGGACTCACGATGATGCGAAGAGATGAAGAAACGAAATGCGACACGACAGTGACGGTTCCGAACATCACGTTGCCATCATCGTTCCTGAAATTGGATCCCGACATAAACAAGACTGTACCACCATCGACGGGGCCCTCAAAAGGTTCCAAGTTCGTCACGGTGAGAGGTTCGTAATACTCAAACTGTGTTTGATCTGGGTTGTACTTGACGTACGCCTCTGTAGTGTGGTATCCGACCTGCACAAACCCCGCTACGGTCGTCGCAACCCACGAGCAGACAGTACTTGTGTCTGTTGACAAACCGCGAGTAGATGTGTTGAACGGGCCACACAAATTCTCCATCTGAGAATCCATTCCTTTACCGTACAGAGTGGTGGTACTTGGAACGTGCGTCGGCCAGATCGCCGGTGATATGGAATCAAAGTGAGATGGCGCATACACGTATGTGTACGTGAGCCCAGAAGTGTAGTCACGACCATTTGTTGATATCTGGACGGGCACCTCTCCCAAGGCATGGCCCGGAGCCGCACACTTGATTTCTCTCTCGTGTACGTACAAAACGCTGGTGGGCCCGATGGTGCCGAATTTGCACCCAAGTGGAGAGCCATCAGAGAATCCCGCGCCTGTGATCGACACTTTTGGTGATGTTCCGGCATCCGGCCCGAGAGTTGGACTAATTTTTGTCAGACTGATTCCGACGACGTAGTCGAGACCAACCGAAGAGAACGGACCAATGCCGATTCCGTTCGAGTCTGTCCGACTCCCTAGACCTGCCTTCAAGAACGATCTTCCAAGAGCGTGGTCGGGAACTTCAATGACCATCAATGCGGACGAAACAATGATAAATGCGGTAGTCTCGTCATCCACGCTCACTCG
Organism: Ostreococcus tauri; assembly: GCF_000214015.3. Taxonomy (NCBI): domain Eukaryota; kingdom Viridiplantae; phylum Chlorophyta; class Mamiellophyceae; order Mamiellales; family Bathycoccaceae; genus Ostreococcus; species Ostreococcus tauri. The sequence goes on along the minus strand of NC_014430.2, from coordinate 572,911 downwards.
CAGCTGCTCGCTTCCGAGATCATATCCAGATACCCACACCTGACTGCCACCGGCGTCGGTAAAAAATTTCGGATTCGCTCCTAAGATCAACGGCGTAGGCTGCACCATAAGCTGATCGAAGGAAAGCCCACCGATCTCAGGAATGGTAGAGACTGGCGTGAAACCTCCTGCAGCACGCGGAGAGATGTACACGCTCGCCAGAGTGCTCGAAACTGTAGCCGTCCCAAGTCCGAGATCCACAGTTGACAACACTGAAATGCGGGCGTATGATGCAGCGCTGCGCCAGAGGTAGAAGTATCCTCCGTCCTTGCTCGAAACACCATGATCCAAAACAAGAGGGGCATCGACTGGGGCGATGAAGGTGATGGAAGCATTCGCACAACTTCTCGATGGAGACAGTACTCCGTAAACGCTCACACATACAGGAACTGTTTCATCAGCAACGCCGGCAGGTGACATGCAGCGAACCATCAGAGAAGTGGTAGACTGCGGCGTAACAGGCCCGATGGTACCAAACGAGCACACGGCAGATGCATCTATAATCGGTATGCTCGTTCCTGAGATGCTGATCAACGTGCCGCCGATGTCTCCGCTTGTTGATGGCGAAATGCTGGTCGCAACGGGTGCAGCTTGCCTGGACAGCGCAATGACACCATTGCCTCCTTCGATCGTGAAACTTGTCGACAACTTCGCCGTCGCAATCGATTCGCATCGAATCAAAGCGGATGATACAATCTCAGGTTCGACTGCATCTGTGGAATCGTACAAGCAGTGGAATTGTTCACCGTCACCAATCATATGTCGCGTAGACACCGTGAATATCTCACCAGGAAGGTCTGAAGCTCCAGGTGGAGATACACTCATAAGCGAAGGCGTTTCCTTGATCATATACGCAATACTCGTGGTAAGACCGCGAGAAATCACGCTCACTGAAGCGTAACCTACGCTCACAGGGTCGATCGTGCATGAGAAAGAAGATGCCCACGAGGTGTTCAATGGAAGAGCAACTCCGTCGCAGGACGCACTCGCCAGCCATTCGCCGTAAATTGTCACTTGCGTTGGCAACTCGGCGGCACTCAAGCTAGGCGGTAGCGCATCTGTGATAGCAGACTCCGACACGTAAAAGACAACGATGGAAGTTGCTGATGCAAAGCGGTCAGCGTGCACGCGGAACTCTGTTGAAGTGTCGACCATGTGACTAGGACTCACGCACGTTGCGGCGGTGCTCAATGACCACTGCGCCGAGACTTGAATCGAGCCAAAAGAGCACAACAGACTGAGGTCATTTGGCATATTTGAACCAGTCACGTCGATCACACTTCCGCCAGAGTCAGCAATACCCACCAAGCTCAAGTTGCTCAAAGTGATCGCATCACGAGACGTGAACGTGAGCGCATGACTCACCAACTTGCCATTCATCGACACGCGAGCGTTGTGTACGGCTGCAGTCGATGCGGGAAGCTCAGACACAACCAACGCCGAGCTCAAGAAGTGGCTCGAAGAAATGGTACTTTCGAGAGACAAGTGTGCAGAATCGCGCAGATGCTCGCCCACAATGTGAATCAGAGTCCCCCCAGAGGTCGGTCCGTTGAAAGGGTAAATCGAGCGCATGATCGGCGAGCGCACGTACTCAATTACTTGCTGATCGAACATGTCGTCAATAATCGCACCGATACCAACGGCGGTGAACCCTTCGGAGCTAGCAGGACTGACGCACGGCAATTCACCAAAACGAGCAAACGTGCTGGCCACCACAGAGCCACCTATCACACAGTTATAGCTCTCACCTGCTTCACCATCAAGCCCGAAGATGAGGATGTCACTATTTCCACCCAGCGGACTTGCGGGAGGAAGAACAGCAACCAGTTCGACACCTGATGTGTACACAAACGATTGTGCCGTGTTGGCGTAAACATTCCCAAGAATGTGCACTTGGACATCGACGGTAGCGTCAAAATATGTTGGCGACGTGCATTCAACGACCTCATCACGGATGACTCTCGACTGTATGTACGATATAGTACCCACGCGACAGTACACGCTACCAACTCCTTCGAAGCCCTCACCAGTGACAGTGATGACAGTGCCACCAGTGAGTACGCCTCTTGTTGGACTGATGCTCGTCATGTTCAGAATGTCTACTGCGCTCAGGGACATCTCTGTTCGACTCCATACACCTTCAGCGCTCGCGCTACCAAACCCAACTTGTGCGTCCTTGTTTCCAAGAGTACCAACCAGATGTGACGTACACTTGACCAGCGCGGACGACACGAATGTCGCATCAACTGCAGTGTCGTCAAACGCACAAAGTACGTTCGCCTCATTGACAAAGTCTGAGCCCAGCATGTAGACAACAGTTGGAATGAAGTTCTGGATCACGACAGGAATAGAGCCTGATACCACGGGAGACACGTAGTATGCAAACTCAGCCGGTTCGCTCACAAACGTATCTGTGGCAAAAGTATACGAGAACACCTCAACAAAGCCGGGACTGGTGCTCCCCGTGACAGTGCAAGGATCCAGCAAGATGCCATCCACTCTACATCCCGTGCTCTCAGCATACAACTGAGACCAAACGAGCGTCAAGGAGGTGGAACCCACGTTTCGAACAACAGAAGGCATCACAGCAGCAAGCATGTTTGATGAGTTGTAAACATAAGAAGTCTCCGAGATGAATGAATGTGATGCCAGGTCTCTTCTGCCCACGCCCATGGAAACAACAGCCTTTGCGTGCGCCGGAGAAACGCAATCTATCTGAGTAGTGGAATAATGAGTCGCCAAAACGCTTACTGATCCGAACAAACAGGCCAGATCGCTGCTATGTTCAAAATTAGATCCCGTCAGTTGGACTGATGTTCCGCCCTCGAGGCCTCCATACACTGGAGCAGTCGAGCTCAACTCCATGACAGGGACGAAATGAATATTAGTCGAATGCACGCTCGAGTCACCAGAAGTGAACAAATACGCCCCACCTTCGGAACCCGGTGAAATCTCGCACTGAATGTATGATGACGAGATGAATCGCACGATTGCCGTGGTATCCGTACCGACTCTACATGACGAAGCTGTAGACAGGCTGGTTCCTGTCACAGATATCACGGATCCGCCCGGCGCCAAAACGTACGTCGGTACGACAGCGATTTCAGAGCCCGTGTACACCACTGTCGTTTCATCTCCCGGCACTTCCACTGATTCAGACTCGATGTCTGGATACGTGAAAGTGACAGAGGTGTTCGGTTTGAATGAATCTATGTTAGGCCCAATCCATAAATCAACCGTTGAGTTCGTGTGATGCAAAGCCGGAGATTTGCACGTCACAGTCCTATTGACAGTGAGCGTATCCATGACGGCGCTTACCGTGATCGTGCCGAAGTGGCATGAATAACCAAACATATTCGTGGGTTCAACGAGTTCTTCATTCCCGAACCCTTGAAGGACAATCGCCACTCCACCCTGCGCAGCGTGACTCATATTCCAAGTCGCGGCGATTTCGATCGTAGTTGGTTCTTGCCAAACCTCGAACGCTCGACTTCCACTGAGTGAGCCGGAGTCACTCCATGAGCGCACGGATACGTCTGTCATCCCGAGACTTGAAAACGCGGGCGTCTCGCACTTCATAAACGCGCTTGAAACCACTTCTGAGGGCGCTAAATCGCTCACAGCGGCGACGGTGCCGGTACCTCCGGCACCAAACGCGCACTTACTTGATCCCGGCGCAAAGTTTAAGCCGCTCAGGCGGAGCACGCCTCCTCCGCCTTTATCCCAACCGTATGGGAAAACCTGCTCGAGCTTCACCGGCTCGTGCAGATTAAATGTGATCCTATCGCTAGTAAAATCTAATCCGTTCATCGACACCTCGACGTAAGAAAAACCTTTCCGTAGCCGAAGACTCGGCGCCACCGTGCACCTGACCTCCTCGGAGCTCACGTGTGCGAGTGGTACCACGAAGTCTCCGACTCTACACGCCGACAAATTCGTCGAAAAGAACGCCGAACCGCGAACAGTCACGGTAAGATTATTCTGATTCAACTGCGAAGACGGCCACACCCCCCAATCCGCCGGTTCGAGCATCTCAACCCCCGCGTTCGTCGTCCCGAGCGCGCACGCCGCGCACGCGAAGAGAAGCCACTTCCACGCCGCGCTCAACCGCCCCCGCCTTCTTCGCCCGCGCTCGACGCCCAAACCTCCGCTCGACGACGTCCGAGCGTCATCATCCACCCCGATACACTCGCGTCTCACCGGGTCCATCGCCGCACCGCCCGTCTATGTTCTCTCACGCGTCACGTTCGTTCCATCAATCAAACAATCCTCGGGTCTTCGAGCGTCACGTCGACGCGTCCGTGCGTCTCCATCGCCCTCGCCGTCGCGTTCGTCCGCACGCTCGGCGGGTGATGCGGAGGAGACGTAACCGAGAGACGAATTCGACACCGCTCGCGCGCGTCGTCGGCGTGTGACGCGCGCGCCGTCGCGAGACGATCGCCCTCGACGCGACGCGCGTGGTTTTCAAACGGCCCGCGGCTCGGTCGTGGGCATTGCAAACCCTAGGTTTGTACATCAAGTCAGGGTATTTTCGTTTTTGCGACGGCACGTCGGGGACCGAGCCGAGCGACGCGACGACGGCGCGCGCCGCTCGCGCGAGGCGGAGACGATGCGCGATGACGACGGTGACGATCGCCACGACGGTCGGGACGCGAGGGACGCGGAAGACGGCCGGAGAGACGACGCGCGAAGAGACGAGGGAAGACATCATCGAGACGGTGACGATCGCGCGCGTCGAGAGCGCCCGGATGTGAACGATCTGGTGAGCGTGAAGATCGATAACTTGTCGTACGACGCGCGAGAAGAGGATCTACGAGAGGCGTTCTCGCGGTACGGGGAGATCGGCGACGTGTACGTTCCACTGGACCGAGAGACGCGGCGACCGCGGGGGTTCTGCTTCGTGCGGTACGCGAGCAAGGCGGACGCGGAGGCGGCGGTGAGCGGGATGCATGAGATAGATTTTATGGGGAGGCAAATTCGGTGCAGTATAGCGGAGCGCGGGCGACCAGAGAGACCGGCGTACGGAGACAGACGGTACGAAGCGAGACGGCCGTACGACCGAGGCGACGATTACAGGCGTCGCGACGATTACAGGCGTCGGGACGACCACCGTCGCGATGACTACCGTCGGGATGACTACCGACGGGACGATTACCGTCGGGACGACTACCGCAGGGATGACTACCGCCGAGACGATTACCGGAGGGACGATTACAGACGCTCTTACAGCGGTCACGACGATAGACGCGGTTATGATTCGCGCCGTGGCTATGATAGACACGATGATAGACGTATGGGCCGCGACGATAGGCGTGGAGATTACGATGATAGACGATAGAGCCCTCTCACGAATGGCTTCCTGCGTCGGCGCAAAATAAGTGCTTCTCAATTTAGGAATGAATGTCATAACTAAAATACATCTACGGTTCTACTATCAACACGGCTAACAATTGTGCGTTTATTTTTTCTTTCCAAACTTTGCCTGTAAAGCGGCGAGATTATCGGACGATGAGGACGACGATTTGGCTGCCTGCTCTGGGTTCGTCGCGCTCGGAAGATTGAAGCTTTGCTTACCCTTCTTCTTCTTTGACACCGTCTTTTTGCTCGTCGTCGTCCCGACGATATCGACAGTATGTGTCGGCGCCAACACGCGCTGGGGACCGGCCTGGACCGTGAGCAAGCCATCTTCATCATCGATGACTTTTCCTCGGAATCCTGACTTCTTCACGACGACAATATCACCGACCGTCGCGCGCATGTCATCATCTGAGAGCTCAAAGTCGCTGAAGGCGCTCTTAGGGGTGGTCACGGGCTTCGGCTTATTGACTCGAGCGGACGTGGCAATTAGGGCGTCCACTCTTCTCGCCGCCTGAGATGCTCCGGGAACCTTTTTTATCCTCATCTTTGGCGCAGCTGCGCTTGCCACGTATTGCTGTGATACGTCGTCCAGATTTGCCTTTACTTGCATAAGTCCGACCTGAACGATGATAGTCGACCCATCGATAGATACAACCTTTCCGCTCATACCAGTCGAGATAATTTTGATCTCTTCGCCGGGAGACGGGACCCAATTCGCCAACAAGGCTTCCTGTTCCGCTTTCGCTTGTTCCGCGGTTTCTCTCGCCAATCGCGCGATGCGCTCTCGATCTGTCTCACCGGACGCTGCGGCCGCTATTTGAGACGGCGCTGCAGCGTTCTGCTGCTTTTCCTTTCTCTGAGCTTCTGCTATCCTTGCCTTTGATTCGCGCATCAACGCCATCACGGTGCTCGCCTGAGCATACGCCGCCGACTCGCGCGCCGAATGAATGTAGTTCACCGCCTCATCAACCTTCGGCAACGTCGCGTCGATTTCATCCAATAAACGAATGGCCGTCGCGATATCAGCATCTGCGTCACGACGCGCAGTTTCAAGCTTAGATATCGTGTCATCCAAGCTCACGAGTCCTTCACCGAGAACTTCCCGAGCCTCTTCGATGACGTCTACACTCAGATTGAATCTCGTCGCAATTTGAAGCGCGCTCGAGCGCCCAGGAACGCCCCACAATAACTTATACGTCGGTCGCAGGTCCGCCTCATCGAACTCTACTGCGGCATTTTCGAACTCCTCATGTTCGTACTTGAGCGCCTTGAGCTGTCCGTGATGCGTCGTTGCAAATGTCAGGCATGCGCCGAGCTGACCAGGAACGATGCCGGCGAGTGCCTTGAGGAGTGCATAACCTATTGCCGCACCCTCGGCCGGTGACGTCCCCGTGCCGACTTCGTCCATGAGTACGAGTGATTCGGGCGTGCATTGCTCAAGAATCGCTTGCGCGCGGGTCAGTCGACCGCTGAATGTACTGAGACTCGTCAATAGACTCTGATCATCGCCGATGTCGACGAGGACTTTATCAAAGAATGGAACGACAGCGCGCTCGGCAGGGATGAAAATACCCGACTTCGCCATGATCGCCACGAGTCCAACGGCTTTCATCGCTGCGGTCTTACCCCCGGTGTTCGGGCCGGTAATGACTACGACTTTCGTTCGCTTTGAAGCAAAAATATCAACCGGAACGGGCCCTCTGAGTTTTGGCGTGCCGTCAGTATCCTCTTCGTCCTCTGCAAAGTCATCGTCGTAATCAAAGTCATCGTCCCTCGCCGCGGCGGCCATGATATCGCCTTTGCTGGCGATTTTGTAACCGCTAGGCTGCGTAGCTCGACCATTCGACGACGTGGCTTCAGCGGCGGCTTGTCGTCTCGCCGCCGCTGCTTCGAACGCCTGTGAAGCCAGCACTGGCTGCCTCAATCCGACAAGCTCCAGTAGTAGTGACGATCGCTCGGAAGTCATTTCGACAGCCACCCTAGCCTCATCTACATCTTCGTTTTCGTCCACCATCTCATCCATGTCATCGGTGAAGGCTGAGAACTCAGGTCGAACGCCGTTGAGCGCCTGACTGTACCGACACTTTGCCGCGATGACATCCAACTTCACAACCGTGTCCATGCACTCTAACAACTCATCGACGACGACCGTGATTTGATTGGAGAGCTCGCGCTTGATGGCGTCTATGGCGCTCTTTTCTGCGTCTACAGCTTGAGCCAACTCTCTGTTCAACGTCACGATGCCCGGTGGCTCGATGAGCACCATGGCGCCTCCCATCAGAGTGCCAACGACGAGCGCTTCCGGCGGTGGCGGCGCCGCAACGGCGAGCACCATACGACCTTGGTGCACCGTCGGCGTTCCCTTGCCCTGCACTGCCTTCTTCAGCTTCCCTTCTGCCGCACCTTTTTGCGAACGAGCGCGCCGGAGCTCTGGGCTGGCATTGTCCCGAAACTCCCCCGTCTCGTCCACCGCCCCTCGAATCGTCTCCGCGAGCTCACCGTGGGTCAACATGTCTCTCACGATCCTACGTAGTGGCTGCAGCGCCGGTGGAAGCTCACCGCTCACCGTGACACCCTCTATGGATGACTTCAAGCGTTTCGCGCTCTCCAAAAATGCCGCCGTCGCCGCGAGCTCGTCCCCTCCCAGAGGCGACCCTTGTCGCGTCTTATAGAACGCCCGCCTCACCTCCGCCGTGAGCATGCCACCAAAGTCCAAGGACACCCCGAAGCCGCTCTCCATCGCCATCGCCGCCGCCGTCTCGTCCAGCGCACGCTCCGCCGCGCGCGCCGTCTCCTCCGGCTCGAGCGTCTCGCACGCCGCCTTCCCGAGCGCCGTGGACGCGCGCTTGGCTAAAAACCCTCTCGCATCGTCCCATCCACTCTGCGTCGTCGATCGCGCGAGCAACTCTGCGCGCACGCGTCGCGCGTCGACGCTCGACGGCCCGAACGCGGGTGCGCGCGACGTTTCCTCCCGAGCGTCTTCGTCTTCTTCGCCCGCTCGCGTCGTCGCTCGACGCCCTCGACGGGTCCTTCCAGGGCGGCATCGCGAACGACGCGCCACCGCCGCGGACGTCGACGCGTTCGACGCCGAGCGCGTCATGCGAGGCGTCGTGTGCGGGGCGAGTGCACGCGACGCGCCCACACCGAGTGACGTCAATCATTGCGCGACGGGCGTTCGGATCGCCATGGACGATCCCTCGCGACCTCGGAGCGCGCCCGCGAGCGCGGGAACGCACGCGAAACCGTCCACGACGTCGCAGTCGGTGGGTAAGATCACGCTCCGGCCGGGGTACTCGCAGATGGATTGGTTGCGTCGGAGCAAGCGCGAGCGCGTGGACGGAGGCGTCGGTGACGTCGATACGCGGCGCACGATCTCGCTCGAGGAGCTGAGGAGACACAACACGCGGAACGATTGTTGGATCGGCCTTCGGGGGCGGGTGTACAACCTGACGGCGTACGTGGAGTATCACCCGGGCGGGGCGGCGATTTTGGAGCGGTCGTTCGGCACGGACGCCACGGCGCTCTTCGACAAGTATCACAAGTGGGTGAACGGGGAGTACATCATGCGAGCAACGCAGGTAGGGGTCATGCCGGGATTCATCGATGACGATGAGAGCGATTGAGCGTCATTCCCGTCACTCCCATTCGTTTCGTTTGTGCTTTTGACTTTTGCGTCGCCGCAGCTGCGCGGTTTCTTTTCGCTGTACGGCCCGGCATTCTGTAAAACACAACGACGCGCGTCAGTCACAGGAGAAAGTACACACGCGCCACGCCGAACACCACGCCAACCCGTCGCCCCCCATCGCCCCCATCGATCCGCTTCCCCGCGACATGTTCGTCGACATCGAATACCAGCGACCGCGCATGCGCTGCGCGACACACGATTCACACCTGTGCGGTTCTTCAACGTTTCGGATTGTGTCGAGCGAGTCTGTGTCGACGCGTAATGGCAGTCTCGAGATCTCCGTCGCTCGGCGCGCGCGCGCGCCTCTAAAAATGGAAGACGAAGAGTCGCATTCGAGGCGATCATTGTTCGTACTTTACATTTAATACGACTATGCATTGGTCACGGGGTGGACTAAGAGACCACACCTCGCCGTGTGTCCGATGTGTGTAAACTGCCTCTTCGTTCGCGCGAACGAGGAGGCAGTTTAGTTTACACATGGCGCGCGCGCGCGCCGAGGGGTGGATTCGGGCGCCACGCGTCCGAACGGAGTCCCCCCCATGCGTTGAGTCGCGACTCGCGCCCATCGTTCATGGCCTCTTCGTTCGCGCGAACGAAGAGTCGGAAAAATCCCCACCCCTCGTTTTGAAGGCGAAGAGTCGCGAACGTGCCTCACTCTTCGACGCGCGTGCGACGCGGCGTGAGTCCGAAGCGCTGTCGGTGTGAGCGCGTGCGAGCGCACCAATGCTTGCCACTTAAACACGAGTGGCAGATAGCATAGGCGCTCGTCGCGCCGTCGACGCGCCGGCAAGACGGTCGTACATCCACGCCTTCGCGCGATCGCGCCTCGAGGCGATCGACACGACGTGCCTCGTGTTCGCGCGAACGTCGATGTGCGGCAAACGTTAGACACAGAAAACAAACAAGGTGCGTTGAATATATTTTCAAGCATTCAATCGCGTTCGGCGCAAGAACGTTCGCCCGCTGGTACACGGTCTTCGAGGCGCGCGCGTGCGTGCGGGGGGGAGGGGGTGATGCGCGTTTTTAGTCATTTGACTGACCGCGAAGACGACATATGGACGACACTACAGAAGTCACGCGCACGTAAAATGTTTCGCCAATGAAACGTTTTCTTTTACGAGCTCGTGGTCGACAAACGCGTACTCTTTCGATCTCCTTAACGTACCGTTAAGTGCAGATCTGCCAGCTCCTTGGGTCACCACGCCCGCTGGCTGCCGAATTCTAAAGCGCATTTCATAGGACCTCCTCATCGTCCTCGGACACAGGGGAGGAATTGATTTAGTGTATTGTAATTTGGTAGTGTACATGACAAAAAATTACTAGCCTAAACCGAGGCGCTCGCTTCGTTCGCCTCTTCGCCGTACGCTTCGCTCACCATCTATCGACTTCGATCCTGGGCTTATCCTTCGGCACGTATCGTTCATCGTGCAGAGCCTTATCGTAGGTCTCAATCTCCGATAAATTGGACACATCGATTCGAGGACCGGCAAGGTAGAAGTACGCGTCATACGGCGTCGCCGCTTCATCAACCGTCACGCACTCCAACTCTTCCCTCGAGTACAAACCGCTCGAGATCTCCTCCAAGGCGTCCAACATCTCCAGCGTCTGGTCGTTCACTTCATACAGCTCGCCGTGGACGATGCGTCCGTCGAGTTCTACCATCGTCAGGTACGGGTACCCGGCCTCGGCGAGAAACATTTTGAAGTCCGCTCGACAAGTCTTCACGTCGGCAACGTACTTCGACGCACCGTTCCGTAATATTTTGTGATTCCACAGGTCGCGCTTCAAGGTGCCGTAGACGAACACTCTGTGCACACCTGGGGCGAACGTGGCTGGTGACATAGCGAGTGGCGATGTGAGGTGCAAAAAGTGCTAACCTCTACGATGCTATTTAATGATTGGGATGGCTACTTTCGCTTGAGAAGCTCGATGGCGCTCTTGTACGCGGGCGTCGTGGGCGGTTGAACAGGTCCGAGTCTCGTCTTGGTGTCATCCAGGGCGTAACTCTGGTCGGCGTCGTATCCGGACAAGTCGCCGCACGCCAAAAATGGCACCAAGACGTTGTTCGGCCACGACATCGTCCCCACGGTTCCATCCTCCCCTCCTGCGGTATGAGACGTAGCTCGAGCTTCTAAAATACGCGTGAGATGATGCGGTTCGAACCCCTCGGGCGGGGCGTATCCTCGACACACGATGAAAGCCTCTGCGAACGAGAAAAAGTGCGTCAACGTCAGTTTCGATACGCTCCAATGAACAGGGCGATTCAATCCTACCTATGCTCGAATTCCGGCTGCTCTTCGGCTTGGCGCACGTCACATCGGGAAAAAAAATCTTCAACTGAGAATAGAGCAAACTGACGTCTTTTCCTCGGAATATTTTCGCGATGAACGTCCCGCCTGGCTTGAGTATGTGCGTCGCCACGGTGAGTCCCGCTAATATCAACTGCGCCTGCATAAACTCATCCAGGTCGTGCAAACCGGTGACGTCCGGTGCACCGTCACCGACGATCAAATCTGCCTGCTTCCCATCGAAGTGCGACAGCACCTCTAGCACTTTATCCAACGACGTAATGTCTCCCTGTATAGTCGTCACGCCCTCGATGGGCGCCATTGGTTGTAAATCGATCGCCACAATCTTCGGAAGCTCGCTCTCGCTCACTCCAGCGCGCACAGCTGGTAAGTAAAGCTTTCTCGACAAGACCTGTGACCACGAACCAGGCGCCGCGCACAGATCAACCGCGTGTTTCACCCCTCGAAAGATATCAAAACTCTCATCGATCTGTAACAGCTTAAACGCCGACCGCGCGCGCCACCCTTCTTCCTTTGCTTTTCTGTAGTATATGTCTCGCTTATCTTTACTCGATTTCCCCATCGCGAGCGATCGCTCGAGGCGCCGCGAGGCGACGTCTGCGTTGACTCTTCCGTCCATCGTTTCGGCGAGTACCGGTGGCGCCGCTTAAAACTGTTTGCCCATACATATGTCTGCGCCGCCGCCGAAACCGCCGCCGAAGCGTCGCTCGAGGCGTCACTCGAGCGCGCTCGACGCGTGGTCCGAGGCAAACGACGAGACACATCGACGATTGAGGTATCACTCTTCCACTGGACGTCTTTCGAAAGCGTAGTTGTCGTGCATCGCGACGTGAGCGGTGTTAGAAGGCGCGCGAGTGGTCGATTGTCAATCGATCGAAAACAGAGCCTCTCGCACGATGCGGAAGAAGGTGGACGGACGAATCCGAACACTGGTGGAAAACGGGGTGAAGAACAATGAGCGCACGATGTTCGTCATCGTGGGCGACCGCGGACGGGATCAGATCGTTAACTTGCATTACATGCTGAGCAAGGCGGTGGTGAAGTCGAGACCGAACGTGCTGTGGTGCTATAAGAAGGATCTGTACCTGTCGTCGCACAAGAAGAAGCGAGCGAAGCAGGTGAAAAAGATGCAGAATAGTGGATTGATGGATAAGGAGAACGAGGATCCGTTCTCGCTGTTCGTGGCGTCGACGAGCATCAGGTACTGTTATTACGCTGATACGCAGAAAATTTTGGGGAACACGTACGGGATGGCGGTGCTGCAAGATTTCGAGGCGTTGACACCGAATCTCTTGGCGCGAACGATCGAAACTGTCGAAGGTGGTGGTTTGATTGTGTTGTTACTATCCAACATGGAGAGCTTGACGCAGCTGTATAACATGACCATGGACGTGCACTCGCGTTTTCGCACAGAGGGCCACCAAGACGTCGTCGCTAGATTTAATGAGCGTTTTACTCTAAGTCTGGGAGCGTGTCCGACGTGTATCATGATGGATGATGAGTTAAACATTCTACCGACGAGCTCACACATTAGAGGCATCGAGCCAGTCGAGGAGAAGCGGGCGGATGAGTCTCCTGAGCTCACCGACCTCAAGGAGAGCATGGAGGAAGTCGAGCCAGCTGGCCCGTTGGTCAAGTGCTGCAAGACGATGGATCAGGCGAAGGCGGTCGTGACTTTCCTCGACGCTGCGAGTGAAAAGACTCTCAGATCTACCGTGGCGCTCACCGCCGCTCGCGGTCGCGGGAAGTCTGCTGCGATGGGTATCGCGGTCGCCGGGGCTGTCGAGATGGGTTACGCAAACATCTTTGTCACATCACCAAGTCCAGAAAACTTGAAGACGTTCTTCGATTTCATCTTGAAGGGATTTGACGCGCTTGGGTATAAAGAGCACTTAGACTACGACCTCGTCGAGTCGACAAATCCGGCGTTTGGGAAGTGTATTGTTCGAATCAATGTGACGCGTCGTCACCGGCAAACGATTCAGTACATTCTTCCTCAGCACTACGAGCGGGCAACTCAGGCGGAACTACTCGTGATTGATGAAGCGGCGGCGATTCCGTTACCGACGGTGAAAGCTCTACTCGGTCCTTATCTGGTCTTCCTTTGCTCAACCATCAACGGTTACGAAGGGACGGGCCGAGCGCTCAGCATAAAACTGATTGCCAATTTGAGGAGAGAGGCGGCGACGACGCAACAGGCGAATAAGGATGGTAAACTCGCTACTGGCGGATCTAGATTACTCAGAGAAGTCGCTCTCACAGAACCCGTACGTTACTGCGCTGGGGATAGAGTGGAAAAGTGGTTGAACGATCTGCTTTGTCTAGATGCGGCGGATGCGTTGAAGCCACTCATCACTGCCCTGCCTCCTCCCAACGCGTGTGAGCTTTACGAAGTGTCTCGTGACACTCTCTTCAGTGCTCACGCCGCGAGTGAGCAGTTTCTGAAGAAAATGATGGCTCTGTACGTCTCCAGTCACTATCGCAACACTCCCAACGACTTGCAGCTGATGTCAGATGCCCCTGCGCATCGTCTATTTGTCCTCTTAGCTCCTGTGGACGAAACACAGAACGTCTTGCCGGAGATTCTTTGCGTCGTGCAAGTTGCTTTGGAGGGTGCTATTTCGCAACAAAGCGCTCGTGCAACGCTCGCCGCTGGACTGTCTCCACAAGGCGATCTCATTCCGTGGACGATGGCGTCGCAGTTCCAGGACGAAGGTTTTCCATCCTTCACCGGAGCGCGCATCGTTCGCATAGCCGTGCACCCGGATTTGCCTCGTCAAGGCTATGGTTCTCGCGCTTTGCAGATGATTCACGACTATTACGAGGGAAAGCTTGCAGATCTGCGAGAGGAAGCAGACATCGACGCTAAGACGAACACCGAACACTGGCAAAACACTGGGAAGCTATTGGAAGAAACGCTCAAGCCTCGCGACAACTTGCCGCCGCTTTTGGTGAATCTCTCTGAACGTAGACCAGAACCCATCAACTGGATCGGTACTGCGTTTGGGCTCACCTCTCAGCTGTACAGCTACTGGAGTAAAGCTGGTTATAAACCGGTATACGTCAGGCAAACGGCGAGTGAGACGACAGGCGAACATACGTGCATCATGTTGCGCGCGTGCTTCCCCGTCGGCGCAGAGGAGAGTCCCGATGGCAACTGGGTGGATTCGTTCTACAGCGACTTCAGAGTGAGGTTTACTTCGCTGTTAGGCTCAGCCTTTAGAGATATGCCTCCTGCTCTCTGCTTATGCTTGATGGATCCAAAACTCAATTATGACGAAAAGTCGGGTGCTAGCCGTGAATCTGTGCTTAAGGCGGACAATGAAATTTTGAGTCCGCACGATTTGAGGCGCATTCAGAAATACGCAGCCGCCTTAGTAGATCATCACTTAATCGGTGATTTGGTGCCACCGATCGCACGCGCGTATTTTGCACACCGTATTCCCGTGACGATTTCGTACACGCAAGCCGTCATTTTGCTCATCCTCGGTCTTCAGCTGAAGACTATCGATGATGCCATCAAAACGTTGGATTTGCCCGGGCAGCAACTCATGGCTTTGTTCAACAAGGCAATTCGTCGTATTCACGGATCGATCCTGATGGCTCGAGAGGCTGAGATCGAGGCCGCTTTGCCGTCTGTCAGTATGCCCGAATTGAGACCGCACGCCGTCGGTTTGGATGAAGATCTTGAGGAAGGGTACGTTTTCTGGAATGTTCGATCGCTCGTGTCTCTCGACTCTGAAGAGGATGGAGGTGATAGACAACAACAAAGTTCCAGAATTTTTCGCTCTCTGGCGCCACCGTTTAGGCGGGGTTATAAGTCAGAGAGTCCTATGTTGGTAACTAAGCTCAACAGGCCTGATCCATCACTCTTCAGAGCTTTCATTGTTTGTTTTTCGCTCCGTGACTCCTCGCTAGTACGATGACTGACGTTTTCACGTTCCATTTTGCAGAGCCGCTATGGTGAACGCGGAGATTGCCGCCAAGCAAAAAGCGCTTCTGGAGGTACGCACTCGCTCGGACAAAAAGCCACTCGTACGCTGCATCCTCTTCGGCGATGACGAATCGAATATCAACCAGGTAGCGGAACATCCCTATGTCGAGAAACATATCGCTGCGTTCTTACTGAGCCGAAGAGGAGAGTGGTTATTTTTTCAATCGACGTGCGCGCGCGAACCAACACTGACCACCGCTCGCGTTCATTTGTAGGACGGTGATTTCGATCGTTACGCAATCACGGGCACCGACACGGAGTGGGCGTCGGCCCTCCAAGGCGCTTCGAATCGCTCAAATAAACTCCTCAGCGTCAAGCGCAAAGCCGGAGCCGAGGACAAGCACTCGTACGAGCCCAAAGAGAAGAAGCCAAAGGAGCCGTCTAGCGAGAAGAAGGATAAGAAGAACAAAAAGCATAAGAAATCATCCGCGCCGAAGCGTCTGAAGGGGACGTGAGCACGCGCGATGCATAGCATTACCTAGTAGAATGGAATTTGATTTTTGTACACCGCCTTCTTACTTCATTCCGGCACATGCTTCGCGCCGTCGCCCTCGTCGCGTGCGTCGCCAGCACGAGCGTCCGCGCGCACGTAACCACCACGAGACAACCGCTCGCGCGTTACGCTTCGTCCGAGCGTGGATGCACGGCGTCGAGGTCGTTCACGAAGAAAAGTGGTCACCACGTCTGTCGAGCTCGATTGAATTCAGTCTCTTCATCGTCCACCGACGCGTCCGAGCGCGCGTTCGAGGTCCATCCGGTCGCTGGTGATGGACGGTGCTTGTTCCGTTCGTTGAGCGTGGCGCGATCGCTTAGCATTAGCGGCGAGCGGATGGACGAGGCGGATGAGTTGAGAGAGGCGGATGAACTGCGAACGAGCGCGGTGAATGAATTGCTCGAGCGAAGAGACGAGACGGAGTGGTTCATCGAGGGAGATTTCGACGAGTACTGCGCCAAGATGCGCGCTTCCTACGCCTGGGGCGGGGAACCGGAGATTTTGATGCTCACCCACGTTCTTGCGAGCCCAATCGGGGTGTGGATGGACTCGACTGCTGGTTTGAAGAGAATCGCTCGATACGGTGAAGATGAGTACGCGAGTGAGCCGCAATTCGACCTGGACGTTTTGTTCCACGGCGGTGGACACTACGAGGCACTCAGGGTGATCGAAGGAGAGTGAACGATGTCTATTGTACGCTATTGTGAATCACATCTTCTCATCGCATGGCTCACAGAACCTCTTCTGGATGTCGCTGAGTCGAGACCGATCTCGTGCGCAACAACTCTTCGAGCACGAGCCAACAGTTTCGATTCCCATCATGAAGACGGGATTCTTTTCGCATTCACCGCTGTTCGCCCATTGATCACACATGTCCTCTTTATCTTCGCACATCGGCGTTTCGAACGTCGTCGTGTCGAACTCCTTCTCGTGAATCCATTTTGTTGCAGTGTACTTGATTCCACGAAGCGTCGGACATGAAGCGTGACTCGCTGCGTCATCACTCGTGCCGTTTATATGGTGAGAAAAGAATAGGATAGCGTCGCCCTTTCGCGGAATCACGCTGAAACCTCGACCTTCATTCCATCCGCAATCGCTGAGCTTCGCTCTACTACCGAGGAATTCTGACCTCGTCGCCGGAAGCGGCGTCGCATCTGGGAAATGCGTCTCTCCACCAAACTCAGGCTCACGCAGGAACATCAGAACCGTCGCGATACGCTTCTCACCGTTCCCCTTGCTCACGATTCCATCGTGATGCGCGACGTATTCCTGACCCTTCTCGTACCGCAACAGCTGTAACTGCTCTTGATGTCTCCACGGAATCCCGCTGTACTCGGCGACTCGATCCTCCACCGCGCTCAACGTTGGCGTCAGACGTCTCGTGATGAACGTCCCGAACGACGTCCGCGCGCTGTGCACGTCGCCCTCTTTTCCCTTACTTCCTACCACGGTCGATCGCTCCAACTTCTTCTCCCCCAGCGCGATCAGGTGCTCGCACTCGTCCTCCGTCAAGAAGTTTTGGTACAGAAACGCGCGCGGCGACCAGCTCAGCGTCGTCCACGTCCCTCTCGCCTTCGCCCCAATCTCGCTCGCCCCTTTCACCGCGCTCTCGCTGGATGAAGACAGCAACGCATCCTCGATCGAGCTATTCGTCGCGCCATCGCCGGTGGCGCTCGGCGCGGGCGGTCGAGCGACCTCACCCAACCAACCGATGAGTCTCGGTTCTTCCGTCTCTGTCGACTCCTCCGCTCGCGCGCACGATGCGGCTGCGAACGCGACGACGAAGACGCGCACCCACGCATTGCGCAGACGTGCCCCCGAGCGTGGCATCGCGCGCGCGTCGTCGTGTGAAGTGCCAGTAAGTGAAGAACTGATGATTCTTCAAAAATGTACTTTCGTAAGCAGCCGACGCCGCACCGCGGCGCACGTCGAAGCGCGCGCGCGCATCGTCGAACGCGCCGAATGGGGTGTCAAGCGTCCACGCACACCGACGATTGCGTCGTGCGAGACGATGAAGATCGCTCGAGGGCGCGAACTGGGAGCGATGCGTCGACGAGCGCGATTTCAAAGAAGACGTTCAACGACGCGTACGAGTTGCAACGAGAGGTCTCCGCCGGTGGTTTCAGTGTCGTCTACGCCGCGATCGATAAGGTTTCGTCGAAACAGAGGGCGGTGAAGGTAATTAAGATCAGAGAGGACGGGGAGAGCGAGGAGGAACAACGGGAAGAGAGCGACGCGGAGCGCGCGGAGACGACGAGCGACGACGAGAGCGATGGGAGCGCGCTGAGCGAAGAGAACGAGGACAATGATGAGGAAGACGAGTGTTCGGTGAGCTCGCGGGATGTGATGCGACAGCCAAAGCGGAGCATGCGGTTGAAAGAGGCTCAGTTAGAATACGAGCTCGCGCGCTCGGCGTCGCATGAGAGCGTCGTACAGACGTATGATTTCTACCACGATCCCCCGAACGCGTTCGTCGTGATGGAGTTGCTCGAGGGCGAGGAGTTGCTCGAGACCTTGCTCGCTCGGGGGGAGTACGAGGAGGACGAGGCGAGGGTTCTCATGGGGCAAATCTTGCGCGCGCTTCGACAGTGTCATGCCAATCATATTATTCACAGGGATGTGAAACTGGAAAACATGTCATTCGCGAAGAAGGATGAGATCCAGTCGCTTCGCCTGACAGATTTTGGGCTCGCAAAGCGCGTGAGAAACGCCCGGAACAAATGTCGCGATAACTGCGGGACATCATCATACGTCGCTCCAGAGATTTTACTCAGTCAGCCGTACAACGCCTCAGTTGACATTTGGTCAGCGGGAGTGATGATGTACCTCTTACTGAGCGGAGAACTACCATTTTACGTCGACGACGAGAACGATGAGCAGTTATTATTCAGGAAGATTAGCCTGCGAAGCATCGCGCCCATGTCCGTGGATGTATCCGACGACGCTTTGGATCTCATTGATCGCTTACTCATCCTGGATCCGGCAAAGCGCCTGACGGCTGAGGAGGCGTTACTACATCCGTGGTTCAAAGGAACAGACGCCGTGCATCGTGACGATTTGGGACGGTTTCGTTTGACGAGATTTATCGCGAAACAACCGAAAGGAACTTTTGGACAGCGCGTGTATGCGAAAGGGGAGGTAATCTGTCGACAAGGTGAGCGAGCTCGCGAGCTCTTCGTCATCCAGTCCGGAGCCTGTGAGGAGTTCGTCGAGGCGTTCGGTCGCGAAATGAGCGTGAAAAAATATTACGCGGAAGAATATGTCGGTGATCGCGGCTTGTATCTTCCCGCGGGCGTCATCGAGATGTCTGACTCCGAAAACGACGACGACGCCGAGGGCTCTTCGTGTGAATCGAACTTTGCCGTCGTTGTGCGGCGAGTGGTAATCCTACTCCGAGTGAAGAACATTTGGCTCGGCGGGCGACGCCGTGTGAACGTCAGGGCATTGACAAAGACTGTTGTGACCGTTGTCACCACGTCGCAGCTCCGTAGAATCGTCGATTCACAGTATGGGGTGTACGACGAGTTGCTCGTTGGCATTCGCGACCGAAAAGATTGAATAGAAGCGTGTTATCAAAAGCTCATCCGTGTAGTGTAGAAATCTAAGAACCCCTATCATCGGCCGGGATGATGCCACGTCCTGGGATCTGCTCGAAGATGCACGATTTCTTGGAGAACACGCGCGTCCCGTGGAAATTCGGGTTTTGCTCCGCCTTGGCCATCTCGGCGAATACTCTTTCCTCGCGCGGACACACGTCGTGGTAGCCACCTATTTTATTACCTCCACCATGGCCATGATGACCTGCACCAAGACCACGCCCCTTGGCTAATCGTGCACCTGTATGAGGAACGAGAACGTGCGGATTCGACTGAGCCATCAAAAACTCGTTATACGCCTTTTGAAAGAGTTGAATCCCGTCGTACGTGCCCGCAAACGAGTTTGTCACGATGTCACCAACTCTTACGTTTCTCCCACCACCTCCCATCGGGACGGAGAACGCGGGGCTTCCATGGTAGCAGAACGGCGATATTCCGCCATCATTCGTCGCCTCGACGTGTCTCAGCGCTTGCGTGACGTTTGTCAATCCGTAGTAGTGATCGTGTGGACCGACTCTGTCGCCGTCCAACCAAAAGTAGGTGTTCGCTTGAAGTGCAGATTCTGGTCCCTTGGACTGTCGGAGCCAACGCGTGGTATCGGCGACGACGCTCACTTTATTCAACCAAATGTTGAAGTACCACTTGCATCCCTTGGTCTTGATCGGGAACGAGTCGACAGTCATCACTCGGCACGTCGCGCGTTGTCCGTCGCGAGGGCCGAACGTGAATTCCGGACGTTGATCCACGCGCGCTCTCACACCGGCGTTGTATTGCTTCAGCACCGCCGCGCACGCATTCTCAGAGTCTCTCACGAACACAACCTTGGCTCCGAACGAACCGAGCATGCACGCCGTGCTCGCCATGTTTTGCGCGTACGCCTTCGGGCTGTGATGATACGGCGGTCCGGCGAACCAAAACCCATCGACGAAGGTCACGTCCGGCGGTCCCTCTCCCAGCGCGCTCGTGGCGTTGCATCCGAGCCCCTCGCCCTCGCCGCACCCTAAAGTCGCCGACAACCGCGCGTACGCCCGCCCGACGCCCCGCTCGGTGCACTCCTCCACGAATTCCCTCGTCGTCCGCCCTCGATTAAGCCCGAGCCCGAGCGCCTTGGACGTCTCTCCCACGCCACCGCTCGCGACGACGCCACCGACGACGACGAGCGCCACCGTCGCGATCGCCGTCACCGTCGGCATCGCTCGAGTCCTCGCGAACACCCATCCGCGTCCGCGTCCGCGTCCGCCCGCGTCATCGCGTTCGAGCAACGACGCGCCCTCGCCCACGGTCGCGCCCTCGCTCGCCATCGCCGCGCGCTTTCGCTCGCCCGCGCGCCCGCTCTCCCTCGCGTCCGTCGCGCGCGCGTC